>NW_019384836.1:257424-316270 GCF_000671375.1 Centruroides sculpturatus
AAAAAAAGCCGAATTATTTAAAACAGGAGGAGGAAACCAATTCGTTCTAATAGGTTTCTTACGCTCTCTTTTGGCAAACGATATCGACATAGAAAGTCGTAATCGTCCAATTGTTCGAGGTCATTTCTTCTTGGAGAAATAATCCGCCGACTTCTTCGTTCCATACGATCTATATAATCTAAATATTTCAGATTTTCTAGCATCTCGGCTTCGTCTTCGTCGAATGTCGCCATTTTTCTCTGAAATAGACCGCTTTGCGCAGGCGTCAAACCTAGAGTTATCGTCTACTCGCCGATTTTCTAGAGTTAGAGTTAGAGTTAGGGTTATTGTGTCTGACTCGAGATTCGGAGTTGGTGAATACCAATTTACCAGTAACTCGAGAGTTAACCCTAACTCTAACTCTAACTCGTGTTGGTGAATACGGGGGTTAGAAATTTTGAAGGAATGTTATTTTTAATTTCTATTGATGTAGAGTGATCGAAAGACGTAAGGAAAACTGGTTTTAAATGAAAATTTATGTTTTTCTAATTTCTAAGAAGTTTTAACTAAAAAACATTTCAATATTCATATTCAAATGTAGCTCTTTTCGAAATTTATAATTATATCTCAAACGGTAACAGCTCTGTATCTCGATATTTCTAAATAAAATTTTTAAACAGAATTTAATATTTTCTGAAATTTTGAAATTGCAATTGTGTGTTTGAACATAGAAAACAAAGTTTATGTATAAGTTTGTTCAAAACAGAATTCGTTATTTTTTAATCACAAAATATTATAACTTCATATTAATACTTGAACTGTTAATATATAATTAAAATGTCTTTATGGAAAACTTTTTTGAATAAAAAGTTGTTGCATCGATACTTGCTTGTATTAATTAAAGTTAAAGTTAATTTATTCGATCAGTAATTCGGAGAGTGCATATTTTGCTGTAATTCATAATACAGGAAATCCTCGTATATTCGAACATTGTGAGCACGTCCAAAATTTGCTGCATTTTTTGACAGATAAACATTGTCGTGTTTTCGTAATTTTTTTCCTTTATAACCCATTTTTTATATTTGATACGAAAACATTTTGTGCAATAAATTAATTTAAATATTTTGCAATTCATATTGCAGTTTAAATTGCAATTTGAAAACATTGTAGACCAATAAATTCTCACTGTTGTCTGTCCTTTAATCTCGAAAACGGTGTCAGATACAATACATTGAAGTCAGAGAATAGATATGAGAAGCTTAGTTGTAGGAGGGTCCATAAACTATAATCGATCTTCACTTTCACGTCATTTCAGTTGAAAAATTTTATTCAAAACGGAGTCAGACGACTCACAGGATTTGATTGTTATTTGGAAAAATATGCACAGCAGCAAGACGCTACTAAAATCGAGAGCATATATTTTAAATTGATTAAAAATTGCAACTCGACATTGTGATAATAATTTTTGCTCGTCTTTATTAATTAATGTATTAGGAAATGAGCTCAACGTTGATTGGGCAAAAAGTAACGATAGCAGAAATTCAGAATATTAAATTATAGCCGATTTTATCTGTTTTCACGGGATGCAAGAATTAGGTTCTTCCTTTTCCGAGAATGACTGGAGAATTTTAGATGAATCTGCAAATGTGTTCGATTTCCTGCAAAAAACCACATCTTAAATAGTGCAGGAGCCAATCGTTCAATATTGAAACGTACCCATTAACAAGAAATTTATTTTACGTCTTTAACTATCCGAAAGAGGCCGTCCATAAATTACATAAGGTATTTTCGGGTGAGTGGGGGTCAAGGATTTCTTATTCGGTTAAGGGGGTAATAGATCTCGTCTTAAGTAATATTTTTATTTTTTGATCTCGTTGAGTGGTGGAGTTTTGAATTTGGCATCAATATGGCCGTTTATATTAAGAACGCTGGTTGTACAGGTACTGAAGCCATCTCGTGTGACGTGATAAAATAATAAATCGCTAGCAAACTCACGCTCTACGCATTTTTTTTCATGGGAGAAAGGCCGTGTGGTGGTTTCTCTCTCTCTTTTTTTTTTTTATTAGAATAAGTGCACCACTTCTATGGGTGTGTAACACTAAGAATACATAAACCAAAATACATGATTCAAAGTAAACATAAAATTATTATTCGGCTTTTAGTGAAAACTAGAATGTAAAACTAGATATTAGAAATTATAAATAGACTTTTCTTCGGTGTTTTTTTAACATAATTGTAAAAATCATGAAACTGTGGTTTCTGAACAAGCTTATCGAGTGGACATGGTCACCTGAAACCAAGCGTAAAGATTTTTAATTTCAGAATAAGTGTATGTTGATCGTAAATTGGACAATGATAGATCATATTGCAAAGGATAAATCTCTAAGTGGTGATGAGATCCTGCATTTAACACTAGGAAAATAAAGTCTTGTTATTCTACCGGTTTTATTACTCAACCATTGTTGATTCCACTTTTGCATAGCGTTGTCATGAATATAATTTTTAAGGCTGCTACGTGAGAGAGGGATGAGAGTGTAGTCCAGATCAGTGTCCTTTGCAGCTGACAGCCTCAAAGTCGACTCTTTCATTTCTAAGTATGACAGAATTGCCAGGAAAATATATAAAAGTTATCTTATTTACAAGATTTTTAACATGATGCTTTATATATGTGATTTTATTGCTATTGCAATTGAGATTTAATAGAGCTTTCAGGACAGACTGAGAACTACTGTAAATGTTGATAGAGTTTTGTTTGGTAGTGAAGTGGCCCACTGAACAGCTTGGTAATCAGCATCTTCTTCAGCTTGATAAATGGAGGTATGTGGGAAGTATCTGTACATTCTAACATATTTTGGGCAAAATATGTCAGTTAGGAGGAAGATACAGATACTTGAGCCAACAAGAAGGGAGCATTTGGAAGCATCTGTGTAGATATTAATGTCTGCAAGGTTATCCATGAAGGAAGCAGATAATACCAAATGAATTCTGTGTACACTAAATGTGATCACCAGCTTGTTTACAGGGTGATGATTACATTTAGTAGGGTAATTGCAATGTGGTAGCATATGAACAGTCGTAGATAGAAGTAGAGACCGTTGTTGAGCCTTGACGTTTGTAGTTCTGATGTAGTACAGTCGACCCCCCTATAACACGGGTTTCTATAGTTCGGATTCCTATATGACGGCGAACAAATTGCGACAGTATCCGTACAAACAAGGTAAAAAATCTCCTATAATTCGGTAAAACGTCTTCGGGCAGCCGAACTACTTTCCGCCGTCCAGCGCCACGCTACGGAGAGTTTAGGCGGGTATTTTGAGTTTGCTATCATCTGTACAGTATTACAGTCGACTCCCCTATTACACGGTAGATACATTCCGTTCTTTATGAATTTATTTTGTACGAGTCCTTGCCAATCAAAGCCCCACACGTATGCACTTTACAGACTATGGCTGTTTGAAAGGTTTTCTTCCATAAAATTAATCGATTCCTAGACTAATTCGACTCGACATTTCCAAAATACGTATATTTTTTTGGGAATAATCCGTATAAACTATGCTATAAACAAAAATTTGAAAATTACTTACCGAGTGTGCACCGTTTGACGTCGCCATTGCTTAAGCTTGTTTTCGTGGGGGAGCAGCACACCAAACGGCGGGCGCGATTTCTGATGTTATTTTTCTGCGGAAACTTCGTTGAACTTTGGAGACTTCGTTGAATGATATCGCGGGGAGGACTATTGAAGAATCCACAATAGTCCTTCTCGCGATACCATTTTGTGATCCTGTCATTATCTGTATTTGCCGTATTTTTAGGCGACATGCCTTTTTCCTGCCAGTTTCCCCACAACCAAACCGTAAAAGGTTGCTGTTTAATGACAGGGATCCTACTTCCATTCTCGAAAGATCGGGGATTTATTCTATTCCATTAGAAAATATGTCGGGTGGTCGCACCCATTATATTTGCGCCACAACTAGAATGTTGTCGTGTCGTATTTCAGAACATCAGTATTCAATCAGGGAAGGCAAGAATAAAACAGCTCGCTAGAATGGTGTTACAACACCAACATACCTCGTTGTGGGACGAGGTGGCCATAATAAGACATTTCAATAACAGAAATATTATATATATTTGGGAGGCCCTCCTTACCAACATATTAAATCCTTGCAACACCCCTACACTTGATTTGCCACCTTTTTGGATCAGTTTGTATAACTATCTAAACCAAAGTATCTAGTTCCGCAATTTGGAAGCGCATAGCACATGCCCATTACAACCGCGCGTGTTTTTATTTAAAAATTGCTTTATGTTATACTGTTGCTTCCATTCCAAAACGTTAATACGCTTGGAACGTCAGTTATTTGTAATAAAAAAAAAGGAATTTAACCGTTTTTTTAACGACCTGAAGAAAACGAAAATAATTATGGTGGAAAGCGCTTGTCTGTCTAAGGACACTTATTTATAATTTAACGCCTGTATGATAAAAGTTTCACATAAGCATGTAGTTAGTTTTATTGACCTTATCTAAGATGTAATTAATATGGCAACAGAATGTGGTTTTTATTCTCTCTTGTTTTATTTTGTATGACGTTTCTGTTCACACGTGCACTTTCTAGTCGATCAGGCAATGTTTTTTGCGTCTTTTGCGAACATTAAAATTAATATAAAAATAAATATTATGACGTTGATTAATGATAATGATGATAAAAATAATAATATTGTTAATAATTAAAAAATAAAGTTCTTAAAATAAATTGTTGATTCGAATTCATTAAATCTTCATATTTTTAAATTTGTTTACATAAAGTCTTTTATAAATAATAGTACATATTAATTACCGTAACTATTTACTAATTATATATTTTAGACCTAAGATTTTTAGAATTTTGTATAATTTTTTTTTTTTTTGTTAAAATTTTTCTATAAAATCATACCTAAATATTAAGTAAGACAGGGAAGGGAAGGGGAGGGTAGGGGGATCAAAGAAAATATTACGGTTTCTTACACAGGGGTGGGTGGGGTCTAGAATGGTGAAAATCGCCCTTACATAATTTATGGACAGCCCCAAAGCAAGAGATCAAGTTGAGTATCTTTTACAATAGTTGAGTCATGCCACTCCTTGGACACCTAATTTTAGTAAGGGTAGGGTGTTGCGTTTTATTAATAAACAAACAAAATCAAATATACACCATCGATGCACAAATGTGTGTTGACCTAGATTTACAAAATTCAACTACCAAACCAGTCGCGTTGTAAACTATAGACCAGGGGTGTCCAACCCGCGGCCCGCGGGCCGCATGCGGCTCAAAGGAAGTTTGAATGCGGCCCAATAAACGTGTACACACCGAAAATTTTTAAAATTATTTATTTATTTATTTATTTCAACTGCATCAACTCAAAAAAGAAGTTTCATAAAGCCGTAAACCTTTATACATATTTTAATTTTTAGTGGAAAAGAAATATTTTTAAATACTTAGAAATGTGTGATGAGGAAGGTATACTAAATAAAGCTGGAGTTGGCTCTCAAAGGAGTATAGACTCAAATTCAGGGGAAAGGAGAAAAAGACCTAAAGATAAAAAGTAATGAGAAAGGTTAAATAGACCTCCTGTTATGCAATATGAACCCTTAATTTTCTAACCTTCCTCACTTCTTTATCTTTTGTTTTCTTTCTCATTTCCCCGCATTGAGTCTATAATTCTTTGAGTCTCAACTCCAACTTTATATAGTATTCCTTCCAGCGTTGCAAGATTCGGCTACTTTGCGCCAAATTTGGCTACCCTTTTATTAGTTTGACGTAAAAAATATCAGTTGGCACATTGGCTACTTTTTAGGCTACATATTATTTATAAATATATTAGTTGAATAAAAATGCACTTTAAAATATTGTCTTGTCGCTTTTTATTAATTAGAGACCCAAATAAAACAAATATTTGTGTTTTTCAAATAAATTTTTGTTTGTCTCCTTTATAATAAATGAATTTATTTATTTCTAACTAAAAATTGAAAGTGTCTGTAAAAGCAATTTTTAAAAATATTTTTTTTTTGTGGTAAACTTTTAATACTTATAACTGTAATCTAGACATGTTAATACTTAAATATACTTGTATATTTAAAAATCGGGTCAAAATATACTTGTTGCCCAAAACTCCATGACTTCTTCCAATGTGGCCCAGAGAAACAGAAAGGTTGGACATTCCTGCTATAGACCATATTATATCTCTATGTTGGTTTAGAGAGATGGATTTTTTGTAGAGAAAATAGACCTGTCTATGTAACATATAACAGATTGATAGCATGTTTATACAAAAAAGTTTTCTGATTTTTTCAAATCTTGAATTTTATAAATTTTTGTAAATATGTTTTAGTCAACAATCATAAATGGTGATAAGTTATTCATATTTCTGTAAAATTTTTTACACATTTAAGCATTTAGAAAGAACTTCCAAACACCTTCATGTAATTATCAATTCTCAGAACTTGCAATAAAAAATTTTCTGAATGGAAATGTGTATTGTACTGTAAGTACAAAAGTTTCCGATATTAGTGTTCTCAAATGTTACAGTTTATGACTGCAATAAATGTTAGATGTTTATTTTTAGAATTTCGGTCTCTCTGTTCTTCTTTCGAATGCTTCGAGAAATTCTCACTTGTGTAATTGCTCTTTAGTAGACACGTTCTTTTTTTGTTCTAGTGCGATCTTACTTGTTAGAATAACTAGCTCGATAAAATTCATCCATTTATTTTCAATAAGTTTATAAGAAATATAATATTTCCGGAGAATAATAATAATTATTATTTTATTTCGCGTTCGATAAATATAACGGGTTTTAGATAAATTTCTTTATTGTCAGAATATCAGATTCGGAATTTGACATCGAAGAACTGTCACTGTCTGAGAGTGAATCAGACAGCTGCATCAGCGTTAGTGAAGATGGATCATCAGATCACAGCGACAATGGAGTCGACACCTGTAAAAAAAATGTGTGAAAATAAACAAGGATAATCCTCCATCACCTCCTCCGCGATTTCCTTTTCGAGGAAGTTCAGGATGTAATTTCACCCTTGCGGATTACTTTTACTCTTTAGCGTACTTTTTATTATTTTCTGACTTGGAATTAATCAACATGATTGTAACCGAAACGAACAACTACGCGTTGCAACAGACACGGTCATCAAGGGATCAGTGGGAGCCAGTGACAGTCGAAGAAATATATATATTTCTAACGATTGTATATTGCATGGACTGTTATACAAACCCAGTGAAAAAATGTACTGGTCCAGGAATGAACTTTTAGAAACCCCAATTTTCGGTAAACTAATGAAAAGAACAAGATACGAGAAAATTAAAAAAAAATTTACATTTTGCAAACAATAGCAATTTTAATCCCGAAACACACGATAATCCAAAACTTTGGAAGATTTGGCCAATAATAAATAATTTAAATTTAAAATTTTTGCAATATTATACCCCGGAACAAAATATTAGCATCGACGAGAGCCTCCTATTATTCAAAGGCCGTCTTTCCTGGAAGCAGTACATTCCTCAAAAACGGTCTCGTAACAGTGTTAAATTTTTTATGTTATGTGAATCGGAAACAGGATATTTGCACAACTTTGTAATTTATACAGGAAAAGGCACTCGCCTAAATAAAAAATACGTCACAAGTTGTACTATCATTATGGGACCCGTTGTTAGACAAGGGATACTGTCTGACTACGGATAATTATTATACTTCCCCACGATTAGCAGATTATCTAATAACGCGGAAAACCGATTGTTGTGGAACACTACGAACAACAAGAAAAGAGGTACCAAAAATATTACACGAAAAAAAATTTAAAAAAAGGAGAGACTGTGGCAATGCAGAGAGGTAAAGTGCTGATACAAAAATGGCAAAACAGGAAAACAGTCACTTTCCTCTCTACATTCCACAGTGCAACAATGGTAAGTACAAAAACGCGTACCGGTAGTGTACTAATGAAGCCACAAGTTGTTGTTGACCACAACAAAACTAAACGAGGTGTTGACCTTTTAGATCAGCATCTGCATGATTATACTGTCGCAAGAAAAAGAGGGAAGAAGTATTACAAAAAAATATTCTTTCAATTACTAGACATTTCACTATATAATGCCTATGTGTTGTATCAAAAAAAAAATGGTGGAGAGAAACCAAACGCGTTATAGTAGCTCCCACTAGATGTTGTGCTGTCTGTTGTAAAAAGAACAAGGAAGGAAAAAAAATTAAACGAGAAAGAAGATATCAATGTGAACAATATCAGGAGGCCTTATGTCCGGCCCCTTGTTTCAAGATTTACCATACAAAAGAAAATTTTTAATATTATTTCGGATTTAACTGTACCACTGATTTTTAATATTATTTCGGATTTAACTGTAATTTGTATTGGTATAGGTTGCTTATTTATATTATTTTTATATTCTGATTTGTATTCTCTTTTTATCATTATACTTTTTTATATTTTTATCTCTTTATTTTGATATTTTTAATTTTCTTTTGTGATTATAACTATGTACTATACAAAATGTAAAGTATGGTATATTATGTATATTTGTAAATATTTTATCATTTTTCATTTATGTTACTTATAAATTTACTTTTATGCCATTAAATTTATTTTCATTTTAAGTTGTGTCATGTTTCATTTCTGAAATAATTTTTAAACGCTAACCGATGCTAACCGACGAATGGCAGCTTTCCAGCACGATGGTTAGTCATGCAGAAAAGCCACCTTTCTAGGCCCTGTAAAGTTGGCTATCCGAAGGAGAAGGGGCCATTTAGAAACCAACTTTAGTGCATTCACAAAAATTAAAACAATATTTGTTTTTCAATTAAAATGAAGTGCTTTTTTAGATATTGATAAACAAAATGATTTTCAAATCACATGCCACCGGAAAAAATGTACTTAAGGGTAACAAGCCGCTACTAAGAGGATTTTAAAATTTTATATTTTGTATTTAGTATTATCTTATTTGCCGTTCTTTGTTCCTGTCTAATGTCTCGTTTGGAAATGGCTCTCAGGAGACCGGGCAGAGTGATGAGAAATTCGGACTCCGTTTTCTTCTAGCGCCTAGAAAAAAATTTCCCAGATTGCCAGATATTTCTCTGCGATGAAAAAATTCGGTAGTTTTTTCTTCTAATTTCTATAACTGAAGAAAATAAATGCTGAAGTGAGCGGCTCTGCAGTCGACTGTTCAACAAGGAAAAAGCCAGACGTTAGACTCTCCGATTGGAACAAAAATTGACGAGCAAGTAGCCATAAACACAAATAGTTCATTTTCCAAATAAATAGATCCGCTTCTAAACCGTTTCCGAAAAACGTGTCTCTGAAAATCGAGTGTTTAGCTTATAACACTGGAAGTTATACCTGTTTTCAGTACTACGATAGCTGTGTGAGTAAGATGCCAGGCGTTGAAGTTATAAAATGATCAGTGCAATTTTAATTTTTTTTTAATTTTTGAGTATAACATAATTAATTTATTTTGTGAATACTGTACCATTAAAATAGAAAAAATGGTAAAGAAAGAAATAAATTATCTTGACATAACGATGAAAGAAAAAGAAAAGAACATGGAATTTAAACCATATAAAAATCCAAGTGAAATAAGAAAAGATCAAAATTATAATTCGAATACCCCGCAGTATATAAAATAAAATATATTTAGTATGGAATATAAAAAACTCATAAACAGAACAAGTACACTGCAACATAAGAAAAAAATGTATCACCGAATTAAAAAGAAAATTTCAATTAAACGGATACCCGGAGAGGATACTCAAAACATGGGAAAGTAAATTCAATAGTAAAGGACAGCAATATAAACAGAATAGTAAGAATATAGATATAGAAAGTATAAAGCTTTTCTTTATATTCCAAATTTTTTTGAACAAATAAACAAGGCCTTTAATAAAATAAACATACAACTTGTCCCGACTTATGAAAAATTGCAAATATGAATACACAAAATTAAGCCTGACATAAGCAACAAAATAGAAGTTAAATATAACAAAATGAACATAGTATATGCAATACCATGTACAGTACACGTGAATATCCAAAAAATTATACATGCCAAACGAAAAGGACAGAAGAAACAAGATTAAAAGAACACATTGCCGACTTAAAGTATAAAAGAATTAATTTAGCTTTTTATGAACATTTCACAATGCATAATTGTAATATAGATAAAAACAGTGTGAAAATTTTACACAGAGAAAGTAATTGATATAAGAGAAAATTTAAAGAAAGCTATAAAATAATTAAAACCAGAAAAATAATATCAATAAAATGTAGGTACAAAAATTCATAATAATTGTTTAAAATTATTATAATAATAGAATAAAAATGATAAATTAATAATTGAAGGGTGCCTTATGCAAATGAGATTAAACATCGCTTTGTCGTAGTGTTGTCTCGAGTATGCTCTAACTGATATTTAACGTAAGGATTTTAATGTAAAGATAATCTTATAAGGTAACTTTTTAACAGTGAATAAGCAATTGCAATGAGATGTATGAATATACCACAACTAACAAAATAACCAGAAAATAAATGGTGAATTAATTTCTGGGGTAAGGAAAATTTATATTTACGATTTGTTGCATTATAAATCGATGTCTAGATTTAATTTTAAGAATTGTTAGGTGATAAGGATTTAGATGTAAAAATAATTTTAATTATAAGTGTTTTAATAATGAAATGTATCGTAATAATCATGTAATGTAAGAAAACAGAAGGAACTTCGAAACAGAGATAAAATTACAGCGAAAGAATCGCTACAAGCAAGGTAAAAAGACACGAACTCGGAGTCTCTTTACTTCTGAGTAGTAGCGATTTTCTTATTTTTTACATCCATAATTCTAGTCCTTAGACACAGTCACGAAAGAAGAGTTAACTTAAACATTTGTAATGTAGAAATAAACGTTTCATTACAATAATTGATATTCTACGGATTTAATATTTACTTTATCAACAATAAGAATTAAAATATTGGCCCGTAATACTGTTGGATATTTACATTTCGTTCAGACTTAATCAAAATAATTTATTTTTTTTTCTAGTGTGATTTTAATCAATTTATATTTAAATTTTTAAAAGCTTTGATAATAAGAATTAGATGTCGTGTTATTCAACGTAATTCTTCAACTTAAATCGTTGTAATTTATATTTTAGAGCTTATTACACACAACAATCGAGTATACAATTATTTACAATTGTCATAAATTTTATAATTAGCAAAGTGTAATAAATTGTTTTGAAATACTCGATTGCTGTGTTTGGTAAGACCTAAAATATAAGCAAAAATACGTCGAATAATAATAATGTAAGGGCAAGAAGCAGAGTTTTAAATGTCATTATGTTTATTTCGACAACGTTCAAATTAAATTAATTTATTTGAATAAAAATAAGCTTAAATTAGACTTGATGACGTCATTAAGGAGTGTATTAGTTATACTGCATATGTTAGAATATTCCAATAGAGTTTTATGTTTTTGATAATCATTCAAATTGATACCTTTCTCTTGCCTAGAAAATCTATTTTACTGTAGTAATTATTTTCCCGGCTTTTATATATAATACAGGGAAACTATGGCGATCGGTCAAAAAATGACCCAAAATGTTTACTTTTTGGACTCGGGACTTTAAAACTTTGACAAATACAGAAACATTTCTGAAACTTTTTGTATGTGTGTGAAGGGTGTGCGATTTTGTTCACCTTATTCGAAGCTTAATAACGCTTATGCTTATTGTCGAACATTTCTGAAATTGTGCAGGGAGGTTATGCATAACGGGGATTAAGGCTATTAAATTTCGCTGGTGAAAGGAAGTGGGGAGATAAACAGGTATCGTGTCATACACCGATTAGGGTCACACTTAATGATTATTTTACTCTTTATTAGCATTTTTAATGTTTTATAATACCTAGCCAACTCAAAATTTAGTTATTTGCTTTATTATAATAACTTAGTATTATACATATAAATGTTTCATTCTTAAAGCTGAATTATAGTAGCGAAAAATTTCGATCACTACGCGAGAGGGGTATTTTCACCATTGGGGATCTTTAAACACGACTGTAGGGCTGTCCATAAATGACGATAGAAAGGGGGGGTTATGACAAGTCGGACAATGTCGAACATGATGAGGGAGAGGGGTTGAACTTCAATTAAGGTTCATTTTCTTTCATTAAATTTTATACAGTTCACGCAGTTTTTTATTATTCATATAATGATAAAAGTTTTGCGAGGATTTGAGTTTTGTTGGACGTTCAAACAAGAGAGGAGTTACGGAAATTTGGACAAACTGGGACAATGAAAAAGAAAGTAAAAATTTTAAAAAAATACGGACGTAACTTGTGCACAGCCCGTATTATGAGGTCCGGTCCGGGCTCCATAAACCACGAGGCGCAAGTGGGTCTAACTATAAAACTTCACTCTTCACAAACAGCTACATAAAAATGGCCAGTTGTGATTGCAAATGAAAGTACTTATTTTTAAATACTAAATCTATGATTAAAAAATTAGAGGCCCGGAAAAATTTGTACGGTGTTCTAAAGTCTCGCAACTATGGTTATTAGTTATACTTCATTGAAATACTGATATTCGCTTCACTGATTACGACCCTTGGGGATTGCGCTTCTAATAACAATTTTAGGCAATTCTACGTAACAATGGCAATGGAACAGATCACATTTATTTCAATTTAAAATTTAGTTGCACCAAAAGATTGAATATTTCAATATCTTCTTGGATTGTCTTTGATTTTTCCAGCACAGTGTTCAATCCGTTAGGCAGAGATCGTCTATTAGTAGTTTTTCTGTGACGTTCATCAATTATTTGATGATTTTTGTTCAAACGGGCTTTTCACTTCATTTCTGTTACTAATTTTATGTCTCTGAATTTTTCAATTTCATTTACAGTCGACCCCCCCTATAACGTACGTTCCTGTAACGACAATTCCTATAACGTAGCGAAAAAATTGTAGAAACTTTCGTATAACGTACCTCCTATAACGTCGTTTCGCGATAAGATTGATAGAGTCTGGACCAATAGTGGATGAGCAGCTGAACTACTTACCTCCGACCCTGCGCCACGCTACGGAGCGGCTAAATTGAGTTTGCTATCGTCTGTTTAGTATTATATATAAATTATATATNGCCCGGGCTTCATAAACCACGAGGCGCAAGTGGGGTCTAACTATAAAACTTCACTCTTCACAAACAGCTACATAAAAACGGCCCAGTTATGATTGCAAATGAAAGTACTTATTTTTAAATACTGAATCTATGATTTAAAAATTAGAGGTCCTGAAAAATTTGTACGGTGTTCGGAAGTCTCGCAACTAGGGTTATTAGTTATACTTATTCAAATACTAATATTCGCTTCACTGATTACCCCTATTGGAAATTGCGCCTCTAATAATTTTAGGCGATTCTACGTAACAATGGCAATGGAACATCACATTTATTTCAATTTAAAATTTAGTTGCACCAAAAGATTGAATATTTCAATATCTTCTTGGATTGTCTTTGATTTTTCCAGCACAGTGTTCAATCCGTTAGGCAGAGATCGTCTATTAGTAGTTTTTCTGTGACGTTCATCAATTATTTGATGATTTTTGTTCAAACGGGCTTTTCACTTCATTTCTGTTACTAATTTTATGTCTCTGAATTTTTCAATTTCATTTATTCTAAAAGTATTCGATTCGATTTAGGATTAAACTCTGTCTGTGACTCAATCAATAAATTTATTAGTATTTTAGTAAATGTGTATGAGTAAATATCCTGTACAGTCGACCCCCTATAACACGGTAGATACGTTCCTGTTTTTATGGATCCATTTCTTACGAGTCCAGCCAATCATAGCCGGCACGTATGCAGTTTACGGACTACGGCTGTTTGAAAGGTTTCTTCCATAAAATTTATCGATTCTAGACTAATTCGACTCAACATTTCCAAAATACGTATAATTTTTTGGGAATAATCCGTATAAACTATGCTATAAACAAAAAATTGTAGGATTACTTACCGAGTGTGCACCGGTCGACTAGGTCGTTGCTTAGGCTTGTTTTCGTCGCGGAGATCGCCGTCGAATGGCGCTCGCGTGCATTTTCATAAATTATTTTTTTGCCAAAAATTCGCTGAACTTTGGCGACATCGTTAATATAAATATGATTTTTATGGAAGTTAAATAAGAAATTGTTTTTAGTAGATCTGCTGCTCGTTTAAACTCAATGGTTTGTACAATCCTGTCGTGACACGAGTCGGCGATGATGTTTTAACAAATTATAGGAGTTTTTTTAGCATGTTTGTACGAATGATGACGAAATTTTTTTGCCGCGATATAGTAATCCGAACTATAGGAATTTATGTTATAGGGGGGTCGACTGTAATTTAAAAATAGAAATTATATAAATTTTAAATGATTTAGCGCAAACAATAGAAATTTTAATTACTGTACAATATACACATTGAATATGAATTTGTCTGATATTTAATTAAAATAGTTCTATTTTTCCATTTAGCAAATCTTCACCTTGCAAATACAAAAACTAAAAACGAGAAGAACGAAGTTCAATCTTGCAAGACTGAAATCCACGATTCACTCTTAAGAAATTGTATTTTACACGTTCCAAAGTTAGCAGTTCCTCTTATCGAGAAGTTATAAGGAAAGTATACTTTAAATAAGTCTTTAAAACACAATTTTTCATTTAATAATAGCAATGATTAAGACTATATATAATACCTTCTAATATTAAATTTATTATTAATTATTATTAAAATATTAAAAGCAATGTAAAATTAAAATTTTATGCAATTTATTTCATGTATGTTGTTATTACTTTCAGTTGTTCTTTGCACAAAACAGTTTTGAAGAAAATATTTTCCAAGTTTATAAGAAAAATTGAATGTTAGTTACACTGCTTTACTTACATCAGTGATCTTCGTTTCAAAAGAAGAAAAAAGTGTACTGCAAAGATAGAAAAAGAAAATTCATGAAGACAAATACATTTAAAAAATATTTCACAGAAATTGTTTAGGCTACTTTAATATGTCATCCCTGATTAGCTGTTCTTGAAAATATTAATAGCATAATATATTTATAAACTAATATTATCATCTCTAAAATTATTTTTGTGTGTGTTTTGATACAGAAATGTTCTTTTAAATATAACAATGATTATTGAATTAAATATTATTAATGATTTAATTATTGTTTTTATGTAAGAAACTTTTTATTATATCGATAAAATATTTATAAAAAGTATTTTAATTGCAGGAAAAAAAAACCAAAAGAAATTTTTATGTAAACACTGTAAGAAGAACTTTACAACTAAACAAATTATGCAAATTCATGAAAGAATTCATACAGGAGAAAAGCCCTACAGTTGTGATGAGTGTAAACAGAAGTTCACAACTAAACAAAATATGGAAAATCATAAAAGAACCCATACAGGAGAAAAGCGTTACACTTGTGATGAGTGTAAACAGAAGTTTACACAAAAGGCACACTTAATTACACACCTCCGAAAACACACAGGAGAAAAGCCTTACAGTTGTCACGAGTGTAAAAAGGAGTTTGCAAGAAAGTCAAACTTAATTAGACACCTTCGGATCCATAACAGACGAAACTAACGTAAATATTAATTATGACCAGCGAAATTCGTTTGAAACTATGATCCAAAAATGCATTAGAATATACGCACTTTGAAATTTTGAAGGAATATTATTTTTAATTTCTATTGATGTAAAATGATCGAAAGACGTAAGCAAAACTGGTTTTAGATGAAAATTTATGTTTTTCTAATTTCTAAAAAGTTTCAACTAAAAATCATCTCGATATTCATATTGAAATGTAGCTCTTTTCGAATTTTATAATTATATTTCAAATGGTAACAGCTCTGTATCTCGATATTTTTAAATAAAGTTTAATATTTTCTGAAATTTTGAAATTGCAATTTTCTGTTTGAACAAACTTCTACATAAACAGAGTTTATGTGGAAGTTTGTTCAAAACAGATTTCGTTATTTTTTAATCACATTATTACAACTTCATGAGAAGCTTAGTGGTAGGAGGATCCGGTAAACTATAATCAACCTTCACCTTGGTCAGTAAGCCACGTCATTTCAATTTAAAAATTTTTTCCAGAATGGAGTTAGACAACCCACATGATTCGATTGTTATCTAGAAAAATATGATGCACAGAAGCAAGACGCTACTAAAATCGAGAGCATATATTTTATTATAACTAAACTTATTATTAAACTTTATTAAACTTTATTATTAAACTTTATTAAACTTTATTATTATATACTAAAAATACGTTCGATTTCCTGCAAAAACGCAAGAAACTGCATCTAAAATAGTGCAAGTGCCAATCGTTGAATTTAGAAACGTACCCATTAACAAAAAAAAATTTATTTTATGTCTTTAACTATACGAAAGCAAGAGATCAAGTGTAGTAGTTTTTACAATAGTTGAGTCACGCCACCCTTTCAACACTTAATTTTAGTAAGGGTAGGGTGTTATTTTTTAGCACTAAAATCGTTTTATACTTTTTATACATTATAAAATGGCAAAAAGCTTCATTTTTAGGGTAGGGATGAATTTTATGAAGAAAATTATAAATGCTAATAACGAGTAAAATCCTCATTAAGTTCGACCCTACTGGAGGTATGACACAAGACCACCCTTTTTCTCTTTATTCGGTCGACTTTTATCTACCGAAATTGAATGGCATCAATGCCATAATACGCAAACCTTTATGAAAATTTCAAAAATTTTCTACAGAAAGTATAGGAGTTATTAAATTAAGCATCAAAGCGAGTGAACAAAGTACTATCCCCCACTGAAGCTTGCGCGTTTATCGTTGTTTATGGTACTGTCAACTTCGAGGAACTCGTTATACGTTATACAAAATGGAATTTAGTGAGTCTGGTTTAAAATATCATTATTAGAAAAAGTTTAAATAGGAGTATTAAAGCAAGCAACACATAAAGGACGACAACAGCATTGACGAAAAAATTAAAGTATTTATATTATTACCGACGTATCTCAAAAATAACAGTTTTTTTTTTTTAAATTGATGTCCTCAATATCAATACATATTGTTCTATCAGAGGCAGTATACGTAGCGTATTTAGTCGAAATACGAGCTACAGTATATATACGGTATAATAACGAGGTTGAGGCCGAAGTTTTAAACGCGAAAACGTGTACTGCGGACGTTCAGCGCCGCTTTCTTGCAAGCCTAGAAGTTTGGCAATGTCGAGAATGATTTCACTCACTTTTCAAACGACATTGTCAAACGTCCAGGCTTACAGGAAAGCGGCACTGAACGTCTGCTGTACACATTTTCACGTTTAAAATTTTGACTTCAACACCGCTATTATTTACTTTTTCGGCTATAAAAATCTCATTCTAATTCAATTCTAAATTGCAAACAGATTGGATAGGAAACTTTAAATGGCGCACAAAAATTGCGACGAAACGTGAATTCTCGTACGTTCATTATTTATTAATGTATGAAAAACGACGTAGACAGAAGAACGAGAAAGTAAAATGAAACTTGCTACGAAAGGAAAAGTGTACGAAGGTCGGTTTAGGCAGAGTTTGAATGTCGAGTTTCGAAGTGGCTAGCGATTTGCTAGACACTTCAAGGGGTGCGAGATGTGTTGATATTATTCCATTTATAATATCATTTATAATCTAAGGATCAATAAAAATTGATATAGAAATTTGTTTGCTTTGTTGTTACCGAGTAGGTGTAATTTTTCGAACAGTTTTGCTTTTCCTCAATAAATGATTTATAAAAAAATTAACACCGAAACTGCCACAACACTGTATGATCATAAACCACGTCATAAATGACAAAATACCGAAAATCTCACACTTTAATTTTGGGCGAATTTTGGGCCGGTTGTACTGTACAACCTGTAAATTTTACTAGTTGATGGAATCGGAATAATTGAAATTAGGTTTGGAACCAAGTATTGATAATGCGTTTAAATTTCCTTTAAAATTAGGATTACAACCAATCCATAGTGTGTGCAGTTTATGTTCAAAAACTTTAAAATATACTATCGAAGTGATAGAAATTCGAGTTTGTTAAGATGTAGCAATTGTGAAAGGAAGTATTCAGATTATGATAGAACCTTTAAGGACAAATGTGGCAAAATTTCATGGGTGGAATTTTGTAGTTCGTATGGCATTACCTTTGTTTGGAATGCACGTCAACAAATTCGGCTACTGCTGCAGCCTGCAGGTATTTCAAGAAGGTAGGCATCGATTGGTCAAACCACATACGTTTAGTGATGCTTATAGCTATGAATAACATGACCTCGTTTAAAATCGGAGGTCCTAATAAAACCGTCGAAGTAGACGAAACAGTAATATGCAAACGCAAATACGAAATAGGGCGTATACTGAAATCTACAAAATTGGTCGTAGAAGAGAATAGTTGCTTCATTTGTCAAGTGAACGACAGATCTGAAACCACGCTGAATTGGGTTGTGTCTAAATTTGTAAATTCTGGTAGTCTAGCTATAACCGATGAATGAAAGAGATATAATCACATAGATGACATTGAAGAAATAGATATTGAACATAGAACAGTTAATCATTCAATAAACTTCGTAAACCCGAAAACGGGCGGTCATACTCAAAACATTCAAAGGTTATCTGGTTATTTAAAACATAAAAAAACAATTTACTAAAGCATTACACGGATGATCTCTCGGACTCATACATGTATTCCTTTATGTATAAGAAGTTCATGAAATGGCCAGCTAGAAACCTCGGAGAAAGACTTCAAATATTCGTAAAACACTTGAATATGACATATCCGGGTACCGAAAAACACCTTAATGGATAGAACCAAAGTGTGTTCCCGCCGCACCCGTTCCAAAAAAAAAAAAAAAGAAAAAAAAGCCCAAAAAAAAAAAAAAATGACTAATAAGACAAAGAAAAGAACGTCCACAGGTGCTGAGAAATCGACTTCGTCAGGGAAGAAACGTAGGAGAGGAAAAAAAAGATCACAAAAATTGAGTAATAATTTCAATACAGTAATATCCCGACTTACGCTATTTTCAAATCTTGTCGATTCGTCTTTTGTTTCAGCGCCACGCACTCTTGATTACTCACTCCACCCACACTATTGTTCAGCTTACATGTTCCGACGTATCATGCAGAATCGACACATAGCTACAATTTATTTTGTGTTATTTATTTCTGTGTTTCTTATTTCTACGAAGACTTGAGAGACTCTATGTGGTGATTTCTCGTAACCGTGAACGAATCAAAAGACGAGATAAGATTAACGAGAACATTTATTAGCTTACACACATCTGACTTGGATTTTATACAAATTCCGTAATTACACCCCGACTTACGCGAATTCCACTTACGCGGTTATCGCTCGGTCTCACCTATTACGTAAGTTCGGGGTATTACCGTAATCTACTAGAATAAGTTATGTTAGTTTAGGACACGTGACCGCTCCGCTCGAACCATCGGTTATCGCGCAGTCTCTAGAAGAGTTCGAAATGGCGACCGAAAATTCTGCGATTTTGGCACCATAGGTAAAAATAACCCGTTTTTGTTCAGGAATTTATTCCTGGAAAAGATTTAGACCCTGTGTATGATAGAAAAAGACAATTCAGTAGAGCATCGATTATCCGACTAAATTGGGGACTCGGGTTGGTCGGATAACTAAAAAGAATAAAAAAAATACATTATTAGTATAGTATATTAGTATATCCCATGTAATTAGTATATCGCTATTAACCAACTTCGCGTTGAATTTTCATCGATGTTAAAAATTATTTTTAAATTATTTTATTGCTCACAAAACAACCACTCATAATTAGAAAATTAAGACTCCTTTAAATACTGGCCGCCCTTCAATGGTCGAGCCGTTGATGCCAACTAAAATTTAACAAAAATAATATTAAAGTAGCCAAGACATAGCCAAATATTTTAGCGCCACATCGCTAGCGGACATTTGAAATTTGCCGACTAGAACGGTCGGTTAACCGATGTGACGGTTACTCGGTGGTCGGATAAGCAATGCTCTACTGTAGAATTTCTCGGCTATGTCATCAAACACAGAACAAACTAATACTATTTTTGTTTTTTTTTAGGTTCAAGAACTCGGGAATAAAGAAAAATAGAATTTATCTTTTTGAATAAATGAAGATGAAGAAAAAAGAAGGAACTTCGGAATAAACTGAGCTAAAATTACAGCGAAAGAGTCTTTACAAGCAAGGTAAAAAGGCACCAACTCGAAATTCTTTTGTATTAACGATTTTTTTACATCCATAATTCTAATCCTTAGCGCTAACGGTTAGACACAGTCATGAAAAGAAAGTTTACTTAAACATTTGTAATGTAGAAATAAACGTTTTATTTCAATAATTGATATTTTATAGATTTAATATTCACTTAACAATAAGAATATCGGCCCGTAAAATCCGATAGATATTGACATTTTATTCAGACTTAATCGAATTCATTTACTTTTTTTATAGTGTGATTAATCAATTTATGTAGAATTAGATGTCATGTTATTCAAAGTAATTGAAATTGTTATTAACGGAGACCGTTGTAATTTATATTTTAAGGCTTATCACACAGCAATCATGTATACAATTATTTAAAATTGTAATAAATTTTCTAATTAGCAAAGTGTAAAAAATTGTTTTGAAATACTCGATTGCTGTGTTTGGTAAGACCTAAAATATAAACAAAAATACGTCGAATAATAATGTAAGGGCAAGAAACAGAGTTATTATTATTAAATGTGGTCATATTGTTTATTTAAAATTATCGAATACGTTGAAATTAAATCAATTTATTTGAATAAAAATAAGTTTAAATTAGATAACGGTTGAAGCTAACGGTTCTTTCGATCGTTACTTCCTATTGGATAATACAACCTCACGTGGTCACGAAGAAAACATTTTTAAACACGTTTCTAATAAAGTGACACCGATGCGGCTATTTTTTTAAATTTTAAATTTTAAATTTAATAAAGTAACTTAAAATAATACGCCATTTGCAAACATATTTAATTTATAAATTTTATTTCTAGACGTTACCTTTTGGCTTAGATTATTTAGGCCTATACTCTAGTTTTATATACAATGTATAAGCGTTATCTAAAAGTCATCTGTTATTAGTGACGCTCGCCTCTTCAATTTCAACCTCGTGTAGTTCTGATCTTGTTAATAGTTCGAGGTCATCATTAAATGTAGACTTCATGACGTCATAGAAAAAGTGTGTGTTAGGCTGTGAGCTATACTCCGCGTTTCTTTATGCAGCGCTCGAGAAGCGCTTCACAGCGAACACACTGAAACTGGTTTCTAAATGGCCAACACTCATCGTGATGTCATTTCTCTACACTCTCGCTGCATAAAGAAACGCGGGGATACGGAATATGTCAGAATAGTGTTTTATTTTTTTGATAATTATTCAAAGTGATACCTTTTTATAGTTTAAAAAAGGCATTTTACTCGTACTTTTAGTAATTACTTTTCCGGCTGTTATATATAACAGAGGAAAACTTGTGGCGATCGGTCAAGAAATGACCCTTCCAAGATTTTTACTTTTTGGACTCGGGATTTTAAAACTTCGAGAAATACAAATAATTTTTTTCACTTTGTTCGAAGCTTAATAACTCTTGTGCCTATTGTCGAAAATTTCTGAAATTTTGTAATGAGGTTTGTGCATTACGGGGATTAAAGCTGCTAAATTTTGTCCGTTACAGGAAGTGAAGAGATAAACGGATATCGTGTCATATCTCGAGTAGGGTCTCACTTAATGACGATTTTACTAGTAATTAGCATTTCCAATATTTTATAATACGTAGCCTACTCTCAAAATTAAGTTATTTGCCATTTTATAATAAGTTAATACATATAAATGTTTCATTCTTTAAAGCCGAATTATAATTACCATAAACTTCGATCAGTACCCGACAGAGGTAATTTGCTCACCATTGTGGTTCTTTAAACATGACTGTCGGTAGCGTTAGGGCTGTCCGTAAATGACGTCCACACTGGAACGGAGGGAGGGGGTTATTACAAGTCGGACAAAGTCAAACATCGGAAAAGAAAGGGGTTGAACTTTAATGGAGGTTCGTTTTATTTCATTAAATTTTATTTAGTTTATGCGGTTTTTTTTATTCATACAGTGAGAAAAGTTTTGCGAAGATTTGAGTTTTGTTCGACATTCAAAGAGGGGTACGGAAACTTGGACAAACTGGGTGGGACAATGAGGGAGAGGAAGTAAAAAATTGAAGAAAATGCGGAAGTAATTTGCGCACAGCTCCTTTTATGAGGTCCGGCCCGGGCTCCATAAACCACGAGGCGCAAGTGGGGTCTAACTATAAAACTTCACTCTTCACTAACAGCTATATAAAAACGACCCAGTTATGATTGCAAATGGAAGTACTTGTTTTTAAATACTAAATCTATGATATAAAAATTAGAGGCCCGGAAAAATTTGTACGGTGTTCTGAAGTCTCGCAATTAGGGTTATTAGTTATACTGCATTCAAATACTGATATTCGCTTCACTGATTACGCCCCTTGGGGATTGCGCTTCTAATAACAATTTTAGGCAATTCTACGTAACAATGGCAATGGAACAGATCACAATTATTTCAATTTATAATTTAGTTACACCGAAAGATTGAATATTTCAATATCTTGTTCGATTGTCTTTTCTTTCCAGCACAGTGTTCAATCCGTTATGCAGATATCGTCTATTGATAGTTTTTCTGTGATGTTCATCAATTTTTTTATGATTGCTGTTCAAACGTGCTTTTCACTTTATTTCTGTTACTAATCTTATGTCTCTGAATTTTTCAATTTAATTTATTCTAAAAACATTCGATTAGATTTAGGATTAACCTCTGTCTGTGAATCAATCATTTTTTGGCAAGAGCACAGCAGCAACATTATAATTTTCCACGCATATTTTATCATTAAACATACGCTTTCCATTTCCATAGACTATCATTTATGCACAAACCATAACACTTCCTTCTCCATGTTTAAGGAAAAGTGTATAGAATTGTGCCAAATAGAAATTGTGCCAATTGTTATTCTATTCACAGGTCGATGAACAGAACCAAAAATGTTAAATTTGCTGTCGAATGAAAATATTACATGCTTTAACGACTCATAATCTTTTATTCTCTGTTTCATATTGTAGGTAGTTAGTCAATGTAAACGTCTACAATAACAATTCCAATTTAAACTTATTTTTTACATTCTGTATAGATATTTTTCGTATAGACATCCTTTTAAAAGAATTTGTATAAAATTCACGAACTACAATTCATCATATAAATTCATTGGTATTTTAGTAAATGTTTATCTGTAAATATCCTGTAATTTAAAAAAGTAGAATTTATATAAGTTTTAAATGATTTAGCGCAGAAAATAGAAATTTTAATCACAGTATAATATACACATTGAATATGAATTTGTCTGATATTTAATTAATATCGTTTTATTTTTCCATTTAGTTAATCTTCCCCTGCAAATACAAAAACAAACTAAAAACGCGAAAAACTAAGTTAAAAACTAAAAATACGTAACCAACACTTTATTACTCGCTGAGAGATTTTTATTAAAACAAACGTTTTCGATCCATTCAACGGATCCTCATCAGGCTAAGTGGAATACAGTAGAGCGTCGTTTGTTTGAATCAATTGGAACTGGGGTTGTTCGGGAAAAAAACGATATTTCGGATAACCGATTATGTACGAAAAAATATATTAATTTGTCCCATGTTGAAATTTTTCTCCGTTGCGTGTCGCTCCCCGTTGAATATTCGTCGATGTTAAGCCTAACGAAGACTATTGTATCGTTAAAAATTATTTATTTTTTATTTTGTACGAACAAAATAAATATATGGAAAAATATAAAAACAATAAAAAATTGTACTTCAGATGTTAATTTAGTATCAAAAACGTTAAATATTTGAGTAGCCCAAGACATAGCCAAAGATTGCAGCGCTACAGCACTGGCGAAAATTTAAATTTGCCGACTGGAATTCTTTCAGATTATTGACTTTCGGATAAACGACGCTCTACTATATTAATACTGTCTATCCTAACTAAATATAGTTTCCTTTACATTATACTTGAGTTCATGCACCTCTTGCAAGTTTTTAACGGCATACTTCCAAGCCTAGGGAAGACCCTCTGCGTCCCTTGCGTTAATGTATTTTTCTTTAATTAAGCCGTTCTTGCCAAAGTTGACAGTGTATCTGCTTTAGGGTTATCGCTTCATCCCATCGAACCAAGGAACCTTCTGCTTGCGCCATCTGGGCCAATACGGTTGTATTGGATCCTTTTCTAATATCATACCTGTGTTCTCTGATCCTTACACCTAGGTTTCTAGTAGTATATCGGTTTTTAGTATTTTTGAATTTTGTACTTGTTGTTCCATTTATGAAATATTCCATTTAGCCTGATGATGATCTATTGAATGGATCGACAACGTATGTTTTAATAAAAATCTCTCAGCGAGTGATAAGGTGTTGTTTACGTATTTTTTTTATTTTCTGCTGGGTACGATTGTGGTTTATATTGAACTAAGTTCAATCTTGCAAGAATGAAATCCACGATTCACTCTTAAGAAATTGTATTTTACACGTTTGAAAATTATCAGTTTCTCTTATCGAGAAGTTATGAGGAAAGTATACTTTAAATAAGTCTTTAAAACACAATTTTTCATTTAATAATAGCAATGATTAAGAATATCTATAATACATTCTAATATTAAATTTATTATTAATTATTATTAATATTAAAAATCATGTAAAATTAAAATTTTATGCAATTTCATGTATGTTCTTATTAATTTCAGTTATTCTTTGCACAAAACACAGTATTGAAGAAAATATTTTCCAAGTTTATAAGAAAAATTGAATGTTAGATAAACTGCTTTACTTACATCAGTTCCCTTCGTTTCAAAAGAAGAAAAAGATCTACTGCAAAGATAGGAAAAGAAAATTCATGAAGACATAAAGACATTTAAAAAATATTTTACAGAAATTGTTTAGGCTACTTTAATATGTCATCCCTAATTAGCTGTTGTTGAAAATATTAATAGCATAATATTTTTATAAACGAATATTATTATCTCTAAAATTATTTTTGTGTGTGTTTTGATACAGAAATGTTTTTTTTAAATATAATAATGATTATTAAATTAAATATTATTAATGATTTAATTACTGGTTTTATTTAAGAAATTTTTTATTATATCGATAAAATATTATTTATAGAAAATATTTTAATTGCAGGAAAAAGGAACCAAAAGAAATTTTCATGTAAACACTGTAAGAAGAACTTTAAAACTAAACAAAGTTTGCAAAATCATGAAAGAATCCATACAGGAGAAAAGCCTTACACTTGTGATGTGTGTAAACAGAAGTTCACACAAAAGGCAAATTTAATTAGACATCTTTCGATCCAGAATAAACAAAAGTAACATTGAACGTTAATTATGATCAGCGAAATTCGTTTGAAACCACGATCCAAAAATACATTATAATATTCTTACTTAGAAATTTTGAAGGAATATTATTTTTAATTTGTATTGATGTAGAATGATCGAAAGACATAAGCAAAACTGGTTTTAAATGAAAATTTGTTTTTCTAATTTCTAAGAAGTTTCAACTAAAAATCATCTCAATATTCATATTCAAATGTAGCTCTTTTCGAATTTTATAATTATATTTCAAACGGTAACAGCTCTGTATTACGATATTTTTAAACAAAATTTGATATTTTTTGAAATTTTGAATTTGCAATTTTCTGTTTGAACATAGAAAACAGGCTTCATTTAAAAGTTTGTTTAAAACAGAATTCGTTATTTTTAATCACATTATTACAACTTCATATTAATACTTGAACTCTTAATATATAATTAAAATGTCTTTATGTAAAACTTTTTTGAATAAAAAGTTGTTGCATTGATACTTGCTTGTATTAATTATAGTTAAAGTTAATTTATTCGATCAGTAATTAGGAGAGTGCATATTTAGCTGTAATTTATAATACAGGAAATCCTCGTATATTCGAACATTATGAGCACGTCCAAAATTTGCCTTATTTTTTGACAGATAAACATTGTCGTGTTTTAGTAATTTTTTTTCTTTATAACCCATTTTTTATATCTGATACGAAAACATTTTGTGCAATAAATCAATTTAAATTTTTTGGATTGCAATTTAAAAACATCGTAGACAAATAAATTCTCACTGTTCTCTATCTTAATCTTGAAAACGGTGTCAGATACTATAGATCCAAGTCAAGACCAGATATGAGAAGCTTAGTGGCAGAAGAATCCCATAAACTATAATCGGATTCTTCTTCACGTCATTTTAATTGAAAAATTTTATCCACAACGAAGTCAGTCAGACGACCAGCAGGAGTCGATTGTTATCTGGAAAAATATGATGCACAGCAACAAGACGCTACTAAAATCGAGAGCATATATTTTAAATTGATTAAAAATTGCAACTAGACATTGTGACAATAATTTTTGCTTGTCTTTATTAATTAATATATTAGCAAATGAGCCCGGCGTTGATCGGGCAAAAAGTAACGATAGCAAAAATTAAGAATATTAGATTATAGCAGGTCTTATCCATTTTCGCCAGATGCAAGAATTAGGTTCTTCCTTTTCGGAGAATGACTGGAGAATTTTAGATGAATCTGAAAATATGTTCGGTTTCCTGCAAAAACGCAAAAAACCGCATCTAAAATAGTGCAGGAGTCAATCGTTCAATATAGAAACAACCCATCATTAACAAGAAATTTATTTAACATCTAACTATCGGAAAGGGGCCGTAAATAAATTACGTAAGGTATTTTGGGTGGGTGGGGGGGGGTCAAGGATTTCTTACTCGTGTAAGGGGGTAATAGATCTCGTCTTACATAATATTCTTATTTTTATTTTTTGATCTCGTTGAGTGGTGGAGTTTTGAATTTGGCATCAATATGGCCGTTTCTATTAAGAACGCTCGTTGTACAGGTACTGAAGCCATCTCGTGTGACGTGATAAAATAATAAATGCGTAGAGCGTGAGTTTGCTAGCGTTTTTTCGTGGGAGAAAGGCCGTGTGGTGGTTTTTCTCTCTCTCTTTTTTTTTTATATCTGAAAAAAGTATATTGAATGAAATTATGTATTAATTCTGTATAAATGTTGTTAGTGTATCATAAAATTAAATGCATACCAATATTGGATCCACATATGCAATAAGGAGTCAACCAACATTTTCTTGTAAGATGATATTTTGTGATATTCTGAATCAAAGTAAAAAATGTTGGTTGATTCCTTATGGCATATGCTCACAGCATAATTCATTTTCTGTAATGAATTATTAATTCGATATAACAATACAATAAATATCAAAAGTAACTTTTTAATTGCTAGATGTATTTTGATAGATAAGAAATGCAATATTTACCAATTGAACATTAAGAGAGTGATATTTTTTTCTTTTAACATATATATGTTCTGGATAATTAATATCCTCCACAGGTGGTGATACAATTGCTAAATGACAACAATCAATTGCCCCTATTACACCGCGGAAAGTGTATTTTTCATAAAATCTAAAATGAAGAATGTACAATTTATTATTATTATTATTAAGAATGCCACAATATTGTTAATTCACTTACTGCTGTTTCAATTGTGCATGATCTTGTATATTGAATGGCATTTACTGACTTCTGGCTAATACTTAGAGTAAAATCTTGGCCTATTCCTAACTGGTAGGAACCACAGACAAAAAAATCTTACAGCTGCCAAAACCTAACGACTAACGAACAGTAATAGAATACATGATAAATAAAACAGAATCAAACTTATTTATAAATGCTAGCAATAATTCATTCAGAATAAAAAATACTATTACACAATACTCTTAATATAAATTTAAAAAAATACATTAAGATTTTAATTCTAAAAGTTTTAATTATTTTACTAAAATTAACAATGTTTACAATTTATAGTATGCAGTTTTTACTCGTGCAATTATTACTAGAGGAAGATATTTTAAATATGCATATTGTAATATCATTTAAACTTAATAATTGATTATTTAGCACATTCATATATCTTTATTGTATTATAATAAATTAAACTTACTCTAGTTTGAACACTTAATGCCGATCTTCTAGTCTGTTCTTTCAGTGTCGGTCGAAGTATATTTATTAAATTTGATGCCACTTCCTTCGAAAGCCTAAATAATCTTCTAAAATGTTCTTCGTAAAGATCAAAGGCATCTACTCGTGGTCGAAAAATTCGTTGCCTTCTCAAACAACATCTTTCGGCTCTTTCTAACTCTTCGATAGCAATAAGAATTGCGTATCCGTCAGCCATTTTCACTTTCGTGTAGCGATCTCACATGCTCGACTCAACGTGAGTAGCAACACGCATGGTGAGATAGGAAAGCACGTGAGTTAGAACTCGAGACTACCAATTAGACGTCAGTGTGTGAGATGGTACCACGTGACACCTTCAACACGTTGGGAGTTGTAACACAAAAAACTCGAGACTAAGGCCCAGGAGAGAAAAAAAAAAAAGATCACTAACATTGAGTAATAATTTCAATACAGTAATACCCCGACTTACGCGATTTTCAAATCTCGTCGATTCGTCTTTTGTTTGAGCGCCACGCACTCTTGATTACTCACTCCACTCACACTATTGTTCAGCTTACATGTTCGGACGTATCGTGAGGAATCGGCACATAGCTACAATTTATTTTGTGTTATTTATTTCTGTGTTTCTTATTTCTACGGAGACTTGAGAGACTCTATGTGGTGATTTCTTGTAAACCTTGGTATATAGTTAATCGGTAAAATCACGCAACTTCCTATCTGAACTGGAAGTTACCTGGTTTTTTAATATAAAAAGTTAAAATAAAATCCCGTAACAGATGATGCTACACACAATTTTAATTTTCTTGCCTGGAAAGTTTCTCCTAGCCATCATCAGCGATCAAATTCTTCCGCTCGCCCCCTTATTCCCATTTTTAATTCGCTACAACTGATTCAATTTCTACTAAAATATTAATATTGTTTGTGAATTTCAAATATCCTAAAATTAAGTAACCAAAAGTGATTCTTTATAAAAACTTTATTATTGTTTTTATTTTGCAGAAAATTGATTTGTTTACATAGTTTATACTTATCTGATACAACTATATGAAGAACATTCAACACTAGAAAATGGAGGAAGTTTCAAAGCAGACATACAAACATTTTGAACTGGAGAATGAACTTTTATTTGGCGCATGTGTGTGTCACGTCCATTTTGATGATTTGATAAAACTGCAATTTGAACTAAAAAAGTCCTAATAGGTTTATCGTTAGAATCACGTAACAATATGAGAACCCAGCCACTTGGCTCATTTAATTCCACTACTTCTACTTCTTGAAGATCATGAAAGTGACTTCCGGCTCTAATTGATATCCTGTTTTAAAATTAATCCATATGAAAATTTTCTAAGCAAAAATAAAAATATACACATTGTACTATTACTTTTCTTCTTTATAAAAATACATATAAAATATAATGTTTGCCATACAGATACTGTTCTGATGCATATTAATATCTGTTGAAATTTTTTTAAAAGTTATCATTAATACATAGCAGGGTTATAATTAACACAATTCTATTGAAATTCATATAAAATCTATATCTATATAAGTTAAAGATGTAAGAATTCACAAGTAAGGTGTACACAGTACAGTATGTGTTTGAAAAATGTTACTTTATTTTTTAAAAATTACAATATATATATATTGTGTGCCTAATTCAAGTAATTCAAAATTATGCTCATACAAATCACACCCCAATTCAGCAACTTCTCAATAATAAAACAATATGCATTGCATTAAATTATTATCCAGCATATCATCTTTAAATTTTAAGGCACTTGCTGAAGAAAATACTTATGTATTTCCTGGAACATCATGCTAGAAACCACAACTCTACACCAAGAAAAAGAAACAGATGATGTGTCTTTATATTACAAATCAAACAATACAGCTAAGTTTGAATAGAACTGTTTACTTGGTTGATACTATGCTTCCTGATTTGTGTGTACACATAAATCAGGAAACAGACATTTGTTACATCATGCATAGCATAAATGCCAATGGATGATTGAATATAATGCCTTCATTAGCATATGTTTCTTTGTTTTAATTCCTCATATTGTGACAGCAAAAGGATGTATATGTGTGTTTGAATGCTGAATCTATTTTTATTTGTGCTGTTTCAACCATGCTTATTTCACTATGATCATTATTTGGTCTGCAGCATGGTTAACAAATCGTTCAAAAAAGTCATTTATCTTTAATTAATTATAATGTGAATTAATTTTTGCCATTTAGTGAATTTACAAGGTGCCCATCTTCCTGAAATGCAAAACTAGTGTAAATTAAAAACCTGTATGTAATATCGTATTTACTCATGTATAAGACTATCTCGCATATAGGACAAGGTGTAACTTTAAAGATCAAAATAAAGAAAATTAGATTTATTAATACAATTCTAATTTTATTTTGTTTAATCAAAATAAAATATCAAATGCATGTAAATGCACACATTGTCCTGCAAAAATTATAGGCATTTAAATTTTAAGAAAAAATCTTGTAAAATTGACAACATAATTTGTTCATGTAAAGCCTGAACAATTGGGAACCATTTTTGCCAGTTCTTAACAGTCGAATCCACTCTCTGTCAATTACACTTATGAGTTTCTCTGAATTTGGATTTCCGAATAATCATCTGTTTTTTTTTATGTGGGAATGGGTTGAAACTTATAACGGGCTCCCATATGATTTTGGAATTTCAATTTAAAATTAAATTCAAAATCTTTGCTTTTCCTATTGTTATTCATATTTACTCCTGACAATACACAAGAACAATTAAAACGACCCAAATAAAATACTTTTGTTTTTAAACACCAGGGGGTGAGCATCCAGTAAAAAGTGCCAATACACAGTTCACAAAAGTTATTGCAAAAATGCAAAGAATCCTTTGCTCATGCGTATAGGATGACCTAGGTTTTTGAAGCAGTGAAAAATAAATAAAAACCTTATCTTATATGCAAGTAAATATGGTTTATTCAACAACATTCTCATTTATAACTAAATAACAATAACTAAAATTATATACAGAATTTTACATTCAAATACATTCTATATTAGTTAATTCTAAATTTTTATCAAAAGACCCATAAAAAAAGGCTGAGACTCAGGTTAAAATTTAGTGTTTTTGAATACTTTAACAACAGATGAAAAACTATATGTATCAATGTGGTTGAAGATGATTATAGTTGCAATAATGAAAAATTCAAAAAAGATAAGTACGGGTATCTTCATATAATACAGCACTTCTACAACACGATTCAAAAATTAAAAATATCCCTCATACAACACAGTTGGGAAATCCTCAATAAAAATTTCACAATCTTTAAGTGTAAACTACGTTATTCTATTTTTTTTTTTTATTCAAGTAAGCATGTGCGTTGTCTGAAATTTGCCAACAGATTTTACAATTTTGAAATTTTTAATTTGTTTTGTACCTTTCATTAGGTTTACTTTAATTAATGAAAACTGATAAGCTAGGACAAGGAAAAAAAATTTACTATCAACCAGGTGTCATTGTCGTTGCTTTCAGACTTTAACACTTAAGACTGTCATTGTGTTTTGTTTTTATACATTAATTTTCATATTTAGTAAAGTTTATTTAAACATTTTTAGGTAAGTGTTATTAAACTTTTTTTAATCATTTGTAAAAATGACAAATAAAATACAGCAGTATCTCAGTACTTGAAATGTTCCCAACTCGAACAATTTGGTATTCAAGCACAAATGCTAAGGAGGGGGGAAAAAATCACTCATTACTTGACTGAACAAATGAGACCCACCAAAATAAATTTTCAATTAATAACATATTTTTATTTTGTCATATATAAAAAATTTTTATGGTAAAAATTAAAAATAATGAAGATGTTGCTGATATTTCTGATCAAGAACAAAAAAGCTCAGAAGAGAACAATACTTTGTAAAAATAAAATGCCCTCATTTAACTAAAATTAATATTAAACAGTACTTTTAATTGTGCTTGTTAGTTAATTGATTGGAAATAAAGTATCGATTTTTTTAATAAACATATTTCTCTTAGTAATGAAAAAGAATAGTATACTTTTGCTAACTTCTGAAACGTAACCCTATGTTTTACATTAAATACTTTGTTTGATACAGCATGGATTCGCATAACATGGCACTTTTTCGGAACATATCTACCATGCTATATGAGGGATACCTGTACTTTCAGTTTTGATAGTGATGAAATGCTATTCTGACATTACAGTTGCAAAAAGTATATTTTAAATTATTATCTAGAGGTAGAAATCAGAGTAGGACCTGAAATTTGGGTGCTTGGTCTTTAACTCCACAGCCCTGCTCTAGTCATAAAACCATGTTTACAAACTTGTAAGACCAATCTTATCATATAGTGTTTTCTTCAGAATTTCTATTTCTTCATCTAGGTGGCAGCTTCTGCAAAAGATTTGTTTCTTCTGAGACAAGTCCTATATCTTCTTTCTTATAAGAAGATATAGGATTTACCTTCCTTTCTTTTCTCCCGCTTTATTCTTTATTCTCTATACAACTTACTGAATTTCCTTTCAGATATGCAGTACAGATATAGTGTGATTACCTTATTCCTGTTTGTTGAATGCCACCAAGATTCATCATATGTCTTGCAAACATCGCCATGAAAATGTGCTCATTTACAATGCCTGACAGACATTCAACATCTTAAAATAACTGATTTTTACTAGTGATGGGACAATTAATCAGAATCAGGAAAACTGGGCATTTTTTGGGTATCAGAATTAAGCAAATCTTGTCACGATTTCCAATTCTTAAAATGATTCTTCCACATTTAACAAGAAAATTAATTATTTGTTTCAGTTGAAGATTAAAAATTTTTAAAGTCACTAATTATTAGTTTTATTGCAAACTTTCACATTGACAAAGCACAGAGTACATGACACCCCATACACAAGATAATGTCTGTTATGGCAAACTTTTCTTTTGTGTAGTTAAAAAGATGAAAGATTGCAATTGGTTGGTACTAATTGTCCTCATTTTAGGGAAGATAGGGTGACATTACAGTTGCCACCCAGCTAGCATTGAATCAGCTTGACCATCAATTTCAAATCAAGGCTGATGATCAACAAAAATATTTAAGTGCAGGCAAAATAATTTAAAGTATAAACAAAATCATATTTTAATTGAAACAATATTATATAAAATTATTTTTTATATTTAGTATGATTACTTATAATAAATGCTTGAACACCTTAGTCCTTTAAATAAATTAAATATTTTTTTCACCAATACAAAGTGTTGCTGAAAAAAGTATTCAATTTATTTAAAAGAAAGTTTTTGACCGCTTTTCATAGGTCTGCATTAGATTTAACAAGATTCAAACTGTCTTCTTAAACAGTTCAAATCTTCTTGTTAAAGCTATGCAAGGTCATGAAAACAGGTCAAAAACTTTTATTTAAATAAATTAAAATGTTGCTGAAAAAGTTATTTAAGGTGTTGTTAAAGCTAAATTAGTTTCAGCTTATACAGAAATGTTTTTGTTATGATTTACAGATGATACTGTGAATCATAACAAATGTGATTTGCAAAATTCTCAGTAAATATAATTGTTTGCAATAAGTTTACTGACATTTTAAGTTTTAAAAATTGATTTTTTTAAGATAAGACAGTCCAGATATTCATCACTCAAGTGGATGAATTCAAAAATTGGTTAACTTGTGTTGATGATGATATTTGTTTGTCATGTTGCATCATTTGCTGAACCTAATTTAGTGTTAAATATGATAGAATTAAAGCATTTACATGGCATGCTGATTGCAGAAAGCATTAAAATAAAAAACGCCTCCTTATATACCTTCCCCTTCTTCCCAGTCATTGCATCAGCCAACAAAGCAGTTTACAAAAATGGCAACCCTAAGTGATATGATTGGATAGTTCATTGATTAAAAGGGAATTAGCTGTAATTTCTTTGATGGTAGTGTTACAATATTAACTTTATCTGAAATAAGATTATAAATTTGTTTTCTGGTACACAATAAAAGTATGCATATCCACATATGCATGGAGAATTTTTGAGTTTCTTTTGAAAGATTGATTCTGGATTTCCCAATTGTTTTCCATTCTCAAGCTCTTTGATGTTTATTAATTAATGAATGTACTATGTTTGTCATGTAAATCAAGTTTCCTAAACAAAAATAAACTTTCAGAAACTATTCAAAAGAATCAGAATAGGGAAAATTTTGGTATTGTCCCATCACTAATTTTAACATAACTTTAACTGACCATTTTTAAAAAACCTGACATTTAATATAAATATAAATTAAATATTTTTTTCACCAATGCAAAGTGTTACTGAAAAGAGTATTCAATTTATTTAAAGGAAAATTTTTGACCCCTTTTCATACCTGACTTATCTAACCCAGTAGACAATAGACACCCTGTATATTATTCTCTTTAAAAAGTTATAAAATATCATTAAAATTAATTAAATATACCTGTTTGGTGTATAACTTTCATCCAATTTGTAATCAGCATAAATGCAAACATCTTGAATAGTTGTTTTTCGACGAAATTGAACATTGACTAAATGTGGTTGTGGTCCATCAGATTGCCAATATGTTTCCAAACAATTATCTCTTAATTGTTCAACACCAAAACCTAATAAAACAAATTATTTATATAAATTTTTATTTTTATTTTATTTATATAAACTATATTTTACAAAATAAAGATAATTGTATATCGGATTTATCATTCAAAATATAATAAAGCTAACAAAAGTTTGACTTCTTGAGAGTCAAGTCAAATCAAAGCCAAGTAGAATTCATTTTTGTTTTGATCTGACCCTTATAAACTCAATGTATTTAGGTCTCTAAGTCAAAATGGTGAGTGTGCATTTAACTAACTTGAAATTCAGGGTTCCAATGAATTTATTTTATGTCTAATTTTGTGTTCTTTCTGATGCAGTGTCACATTCAGCCATAGTCAAATGTACCAGCAATTTGAACACAGTTACACAAACTTGACAGATATTGATTGGCAAGGAAGGCCATCAATGCTAATCATGGATGATGATGTGATGATGTTTGTTGAAATGATTCATAACTATCACAGAGTGATTGTCTCAGAGATTGCACAGGAGTTAGGTATTTCCAACATCCATTTTCATTATTGTAAATTGTGTTCAAGATAGATTCCTTGTTCATTGACATCTGAACATGAAAGGAAAAAGGTTTTAGTCTTCTCTAGACTTTGTTCAACAGTATTCTGTAGAAGGCAATGATTTCTTAAGCTTCATGATTACAGGCAACAAAACATGGGTGCATTATTTCACCCCAGAAATGAAGAGAGCAACAGCTGAATGGTAACACATACATCATTGCCTATTCAGATAAAGTTCAAACTTACATCACCAGCAGGAAAGGTCATGGCCATTGTCTTCTTCAACTGTAAAGGAGTTGTTTACATGGAGTTCATGCAAAACCATTAATGCTGAATCATACCGCCAAACTGAATCTTTGTGCAAGGTCATCAAAAACAAGAGGCATGGCAAGTTAAACAAAGTCATTGTTCCCATTCACAATTCAATGCCACACAAGGTACAATGCAAGCTTTACTACAAAGTTTTGGACAGTAGATATGGCTGCATCTGCTGTATAGTCCAGATCTGTTGCTTTATGACTTTAATGTGTTCAGCAAGCTGAAATATTATCTAGGTGTCAATGATTTGCTAACAACGAACAGGTGCAAACAGTAGTCCTATGATGACTCCATGACCAAAGAGTGTATTTCTATTGTCAGGGAATTCAACATTTAGTTTCATGTTCAGACAAATGTTTACAGAAACTGGAGAATCGTGTGGAGAAATAGTATAAAGTATCTGTGCCACATTCTATTGTAAAGTGCAATAAAATTTTTTGACATACAATAGGCATAATATACTCATTAATTATATAATATACTCAATATGTGTAATTTACTTTTTGAATCTCCTTTGTACATATCAAATACTGAATGAAATATAATGTTACAATTACTTTCATAGTAATTACAGATTATAAGAGTAAGGAAGAAAAATGATAAATAGCAAGAATTACTTAGCAGATTTAATGGTCATTATAAAAAATTTGAATTCATTCATTAAAACTTTAGTTATCAATTTTTAGATATAATGCATTAATTATGCAATCGTACTTAAATGATCTTATTATTATTTTTATTCTTTAATTAATTATCTATCAAGTAAATTTTGTTTGTATATTTATCATCTCTACTATTTTCCTAAGATAAATATACCTTATATATCGAAAATATTCCAAAATACATACTAACAATCTATTATTTTTGTTATTGAATGTCATTTGAATATACAATTATTAATTGGTTATGCATTTCCAGGCAGTAATCTTGTCAATATTTGAAATTCTATTTTCTTTCTCCAGATATCATTCAATGCTAATATGTTAGATTTAATATATTTGATAGAATGTAGCAAAAAAATTGCTTTAAATTATGTTATATGAAAATAAATTTTTAAATTTTATGATGATAATCATGTGATCTTCAGAACCTTAGGGCTCATCCAGGGCATTAAATTTACAACAAAAATTATCTACACTCAAGTGTACTAGTAAAACAAAGTATATATTGTCATTTTTAAAAAAGTCTATTGTATTCATTTTTAAATAAATTTATTTAAAAATTTTAAAAATTGGTATGCTTTTATTTGTAATCATTTTTACTATGGGTTTTATACAAATCAAATTTAATGTAAAAGACAGTGGGGCTAAAGAAAATGAGTTTATAATTGATTTCTTTATAGTAATGATGATTTATTTTGTAAGTAATTATTGCTTGTTTAGTATAGTTGACTAAATTCATTAAAATTTTATTATATTTATAAATTGATAACTTCATTCAAGAAAAATCTGAAAATAGCTTAAATTCTACGTCACCTGGTTTGCAAGACGACAACGACCAAACAGCTTGGCATCCCACTTCCCTTACTTTTCCTTCTCGTTCTTCTTTTTGAGGATCAACACTTTCCCCAGTTCTTACATTAACATTAGCCATAATTTATCTATATCACGTCAACTCTAGTTTTTAGATACAAAAATCAAAAGATTACAAAATACCCTCTCTTTTTGTTGAATTTTTTCCAGCGCATGTTTACGTGTGTTCAATATTTCATTTGTAGTGGATAAATTTCAAATTTAAATAGCGCCCTCTAATTAGTTGTTAAATTTTAAAATTTATTAAATTCGTTTTATTATTATTTTTAAAAAATGAAGTTAATTATAATGTTTCAATGTTTAATCGTTTAATTATTATTTTAACATATTTTTGTTTCAGATCTGCGGACACTAAGAGAGTTATTATTTCTAGGGTTGCCAACTATCCCACATTGTGCGGCTGTCATGCATTTTCAATGAAATCCCGCAACACGCGAAGACATGTGAAAATTCCGCAGAATATTTTTAAACGATACTATTTTAAAAATTTATAAAAGCATATTCATTAAAAAATAAAATACGTGTAATTGTAATTTTTTTAAAAACTCTTTCCGCCTTGTATGCACTAAGAGGACCTCTTTTAGAAAACTCATTATGGGTTAGGTCAGGCCCACAATAGGTGAGGGACGGAGCCAGACCACCCTCGAAAAGACCCGTCCGGAATCGATACCGGGTTTCCCAGAACGATATGCTGCCACCTTGACCGCTCGGCCATTCGGCCTCTATTATTTTTTACCTCTTTATATACATATACTAGCTGTTACCCGCGTCTTCGCCCGCGGGGATTTTGCAAGCAAACCCCATTTGTATTCAGTATTTCAACGACCATAGTAATTGTTATATAACACCTACCGCCGAGAATGGTGAGAATTGCTGAGAATCAAACGAACTATTTTCAATTTTATCAATTTTCTGGAACGTTTACAATCGTTCTATAATCGAACCAATATGCAATAACAAATTCAAATTTAGAACGGTTCGAACATTTGGTTAAAAAATCGAAATATATAAAAAAATATTTATAACAATGTCTGAAATGTTATCAATTTAATACCCCTAAGTACTCAATGAAGACTAGACGTAATTAAAAACAAAGGAAGCCGTAGAAGCCGTTCTTCAGGTTAAGCCTTAATGCTCTCCTTCTCTTCCTCGTGGGGGAATTTCGAAAAATCCTTTCTTAGTGTACGTTTTTACGACATAATCTACTAAAACGCAGTTAAAAACAAAAAACCGCATCTAAAATAGTACAGTAGAAGCCGTTCTTCAGGTTAAGCCTTAATCCTCTCTCTCTCCCCCCGCGGGGGATTTCCAAAAATCCCTTAGTGTGTATTTTCATGACGTACAGTACTCTGTGTACCAAATTTCACCTCTAGGTTCAGCGGTTTGCTCTGGGCGAAGATGAATCAGCCAATCAATCAGGACAAGTAATTTTATATACAGTATTTAGATAACCATGTAAATTTATCCTATTTTAATAAAAGGTTTTCAATCTGGACAATGGACACGTGATAGATCGACAAGCGAAGTTTGCTTAATCAATCACTGATCACGTAAAACATTGTTGAAGGATCTGCTGATATTTTTTCATGCATTTATTGTTCCATCGATAGAATGCAGTGCTGACAACCTTTAACACTCATGAGCCCATTACCATAATGCTTGCTGAGAACTTGGTTGTACAATTTAGGCACTCAATTTTTTTTTTTTTTTTTTTTTTTGGATTACCTTATTACTTCCGATAAAAATCGAAATCTTGACTTCATTGCTGAAAATTATGCTGTTCCGCTGCTGCCACACCCATTTTAAATGTTCTTTTATCCACTTAAAGTGTCTAATGAGAAAAAATTTACTAAAATGGTTTTTCTTTAGCTTGAAAAGAAAAATCCCTCGTTGACACTAACCGTTACATTCTCGTGTTGACATATTGAATTATTTTACTTGATAAAATTTGGCCATGACAAGTTTCTTTAACTTTTTTACTAGTGGCTGCATTCCAATTAGGCTGTGTACACACTAGGCGTTTTGCGTTGCGTTAAACGCGCGTTAGCAGCGTAAACACCAGGCGTTAGCTCGGCGTTAGACGAGCGTTTAGTGGAGCATATACACTGGCTCAGTTTGGAAATGGACGTGAAAATAATTGCTTGTGTGCCCCTCCTCCATCGTCGCTATAAAAGACGATGGCAGAGGCAAAGAGAATTTTGGGTGCACCCAATATTACGAGATAGACTGACGCATGGAATGTTTGCGACGTTGTATCCAAAACTAAGACAAAATAAACCCAAGTTTTTTAATTCTTTTAAAATATCTATAAAATCCTTTGACAATGGTTGGTCTCTTAGATTTCATCAATAAATAGATCAGTATCGAAATGATCGTTTTCCATTTCGGCCAACGTACTGTACGTCCACTCTACCCAAAAACGCGCGATCGAATGTACAGTAACATGGCAGCACATATATCTCAAAGCGCTCGGCTGACGCCCGCAAAACGCGCGTTTTAAGAAAAATCTATAAACGCGCGCTTGGCGAAAAGCACGCGTTTGAGTGTGTACGCCTATGCAGAACTCTTGGTTCGTCAAACGCGCGTTTAAAAACGCGTAGTGTGTACGCAGCCTTACTCATCAATCATTCAAGTTAAAGTTAAAATTTTCGGTTGCCCTGTAAGTTTTCCTAGATCAATGCTAGTTTTCTTGTAGACTGCCAGCCGTAGTTTTTAATATCTATTTTGGGAACTCAAAACGCTTTGATTCGACAAAATTCATTTAAATATATAATTATATAAGAAAGTGTTATTTGAAATAAAACTCGCAATCCTTAAACAGTTTACATATTTTCAGTCATCAAGAGTTAGCAACTAATAATTTTCATTCAATTATAGCCGTAGCAATATTTCAACGTAAACATATCTTCGAAGAAAATTTTATTTAAAACTTTTTTCAAATATGGAATATTCAATTTTTAACGTCTCTTTAATTATTCAATGAATTAACAATACAAATTAAAACTAAGCCGTTCAAACTTAAATTCGTGTCTTTACAATGTAAGTAAAAACATTACATTGTAAAACTACATTTTAATAAGAATAAAAATAATCGAAATACAGCAGCAGCAAAGTAATTGAATTAAAATTATTAATCCGCCATATTTAGTCCTATGTCAACAATCATTAATAATAGTGACGTATTGTTATATTATACCGAATAAATCTATATTGTAAAATAGGATTGTGGGTACGATGAATTATGAATGCTATAAACAGGACCAAACATGGCTGCGTTCTGCTCGTATTGTATACCTGTTACTTCGTATTGTTATATCTAATCTAGTATTAATAACAGATTTGATTCACGTAAGCTTGCTAAAATCCTCAGATCTTAATTTTTGGAAATTTACTATATATTTCCAAATTAGAATTTATGCATTTAGAGATTATGAAAAGAATTTTTTTTTATTTCTTTTTATAATTATACTAGCTGCAAGATCCCGCTTCGCTGGGTTTTTATTTGTATGTAATAGTATAGTTTTTTATATATATATAAAAGACTGTTTTTCTAAGTAATCTAGAATCTAGCTGCAAGGACCCGCTTCGCTGGGCAAAAAGTAACGATAGTGAAGATTAAGATAATTACATTATAGCTAATCTTACCCGTTTTCACAAAATGCAAGAATTAGGTCCCCCGTTTCCAGACTAATTAAAGAATTTTTACGTTTAGTCAAACGAACTATTTTCAACGTTTCTGGAACGTTTTCAATCGTTCTATAATCGAACCAATTCGAATTTTATGTTCGAATTTAATTCGAACAAATTCGAAAAAATCGAACAAAACATTCGAAATAGAATGCCACTTTCAACCACTTTCAGCCTCATATCTCCCGCACCCTTACAGCTATCGAGACGCAACCACCCCTATGCACGAATGGAGACTTGGGGCTACCACCACATACAAACACCATTCACGTGCGATGTGTAGTTTTGGCGAAAAAGTGAAATATAGGGACATACATGTCCATTTATATATATATATATATATAGATATATAGATTAATATAATACACTAAACAAATTATAGTACTGTATAACAAATTTTATTGTAACATTTATAAACATCAAACTTTACAGGAAGTTTGTAAAAATACATTAAAAAAATATACAACACTGTTTATAAAGTAACAAATATACAAGAATAAAATAGCTTAAATAGAAAAGAATATGTACAACATAAAAAAAAAACAGTTTATAGCCGTTTCAGTTTTCGTTTTGACTGTTTGCTACCTATGGAATGAGTTTTATTTATGGGTTTCACTTTTGTTTTGCAGGGAATCTGCTTATGAAATTCATTTAGGCAAACAGTACAAAAATCAAAAGAACAATACAAATCTGAACATATGCCTCTTTGTTCAATACTAATAACTCTGGATGGGGAACCACATCTGGGACAAATCTGTAATCTTTCTCCAGGATTACATTTATTTGCTTCCTAAGAGGAGGAGGAGGAAAAGAAATCAATAATAATAATAATAATTACAATTACCATCACTTATTTTCAGTCTTACCTCTCTAAATAACTGATATCTTGATTTTGGCCAAGGAGCAGTTTTCTTTTCTTGCATCCCTGGTACATCTTCCTTTGAGATCGTATTTTGTACATTGACAAAAGGAATTCTCCGAGAAAGTTTATCAAAAGTAGGAGTTTTGAAGAGAGTTAAATTTTCCTTTAAAAACAAGTTAGATTTTTAAATAAATGCAAATTTATATATAAAAATTTTTAATATAAAACAAAGCAATTATTTATTGGCATTGTCACAATGTCAGGCTGCAATTTTTAATCATATTTTAAAGTTATTTCATTTAAAATATATGCACTCCACCACAAATTAGTAGTGGCTTGCCCCTATACATCATACTTTTCCTGTAACAATAGAGTCATGCCTGTCATTGAACACTTTCCAGGGGAAAATTTTTGAATTGAAATAACATCAGATTTGCATCAGAAGTTAATTGGGGCCTCCTGCCCCTAGTGTTTTCATATCTTGGTTTTGGTTTTTTATCCATCTAACTCCATTCTTGAGACAAGTGGGAATGTATAAGTCTATAAGTAAATTTTCAAATTGCAGCCCAATTACTAATTTAAAATAAGATTTATACTTAGATACTTTTAATCTCTAAAAAAATCTTTAACAAAAATATACAGTAAAACCTGTGTAAAACTGGACTTGCTTGGCACCTACTATTTTTTCCAGTTTGGCAGGTTTCTGTTTTAAACATTTTTTTTTTAAACAAAATCACTGCATTCTACAGAATTTTTCCTATTAGGCAGGTTTCCATCTTATTAAAATATCATTCTGGACAGGTTTTACTGTATTACTGACAGGTATAAAATAATATTATGTATGCATGTATAACATTTTAATATTACTTAATTATTTAGTAAATACAGTCATTTAAAAATTCTTTAAAATACTGTCACTTTCAAAATATTACTTTTAAATAATTTTTTATAATTATAGCATATGAACGTGAGTGTGTCTTAGGTTGGTAGAAAAAAAAAACTTTCTTAAAAGGGGTCAATACATGAAAAAGGTAGGGAACACCTGGCCTAGATGGTTCAGAGATGAATAAGTTAAATTCTCAAAACATAATATAAATTAAATTGGGATACCCAATATAAAAATCAAAATTTGACATTTTACAAGTATCTTAATTTACATGTACTATACATATTCATGCATTGATATCCAGTAAAAATGGAAATATTAATTTTACCAAATTTTTGAAATGACAAAACAGGATAAATAGTTACATTTTATCAGGAAAAAACCATTTGATGTTTTGAATACTTATTTCAGTAAAATTAGTTAATAACTGTAATGAAAAAAGATAAAATTTATGATATAACTAGTGCATTGAATATTGAATTTAAATTTAATTTCCTTGCTAACATAAGGATTGAATGGGTCAAAAAATAAATAAATAAAAATTGAAATGTTAAACTTTATGTTCATTTTAGAAATAATGATGGAACATTGTACATTACCTAAATAACTTTTAAAGGGGTATTTTAATGGCAACCATTAGTAGTATAGAAACAGAATGCAAAATTAATCAATCCGGTACATCTACATTGCAATATCAAAACTAAAGCCACAAAATACATTTCACAAAAATTTCCAGCCTATTATTTGGTGTGATCCAAAAGTAATGAGAAACTTTTTAATTTTCATAAATGAATGTTATATCTAAAAGTAATTGACCTGTGCATTCAAGCATTTATCCCATGTAATAGGTAGACAAGGGCCGTGTTCAGTAACGTAGAACACCTAAGTTAGAATTCTGAGTGGCTTAGTGGGCAGAGCTAAGAATGTTCTGAGCATCATTGAATGATTATTCTTAGTTAGACAATCAGGAAAAATGATGGATGAAGTAACCAGTACAATTATTCAGATGGAAGCTGAGTCAGATTGTGATGAAATTAATGAAGCAATTATAAATTGTAATCAACGAAATGGACTGATATCTTCCATTAAAATGTATTTGGAATCTGTTATATCGACATATGATAATTTTACATTCTGAAGTAATTTTAGAATGAGTTAATGATTTAGAATGAGAGAATAACTTTGTGATTGTTGTTATAAAATACATTTAGTCCAACACGAGCAGCTATCTTGCAAATCATACGATGAGACAAAAGCAATGATGTCACTAGTAGAAGTTAACGTAGATAAGAGAAGCTGACTGAACTAGTTAGAATTCTAGCAGTGGGAGGAGTCAAGCAGTAGTTAGAAACGAGTTCAACATTGCAGCATAACTAGACTTAACAAGAATTCTGTGTTACTGAACACAGCCCAGAACATTCGCTGACTGCTTGCTTCACTGCATTGTCCAACACAAATTTCTTTCCCTTCATTGCTTCCTTTAGCAGCCCAAAAAACAAAAGTTGCAGTGCATCAGTAGTACAGAGGATGTTACATGACTTCACTACTCATGTAACTTGGAGCATGCATTGTTGTACAGGAGGATAATACGCTTGCTCAGCTTCTCTGACCTTTTTGACTTCATTGCTTTGCAAAGCTAGAGGGTTGTGCAGTTATGTGCAGCATTGATAGTTTCATCTTTGTCAATAAGGAGAGAACCTTCATCAAGAGAAGTCAATAAGGAGAGAACCTTCATCAAGAGAGTTAGAATTGTCTGTGAATCCATTTGAATTCAGACATTTTTTGATAGAACAAGGGTGCTTCCATTCCAGAGCACTTTGCCTACTCTATCTAATGCAGATGCAACAACTCTTCTCCTGTGACAAAGTATAGAATAGACAAGCTCTTCCTGTGAGACATTCAGCCATTTCATCTTTTGAGCATCTACCAGCTCATGAGTCACCTACTACATACACCTTCCAGTTGTTACTTCATGGCCTTCTGGACAGTTCTGAACCACAACAATACTTCCAGGCACAAACTTCAAATACTAGTACTGTACAGTGCATCCATTCATCATCNGTACCTATGTATTCAAAATAGCTGGATATATGATCAGTGATGAGGATAGTGTAGATGCCTGGTTGGAGGTATGGTCTGGACAGTCTTTAGACTGTACTACATACACCTTCCAGTTGTTACTTCATGGCCTTCTGGACAGTTCTGAACCACAACAATACTTCCAGGCACAAACTTCAAATACTAGTACTGTACAGTACATCCATTCATCATCAAGCTTAAATATTGCATCACCCATTGCTGTTTTTGGACAACCTAAATGCTCATGATACATCATGCAATGCTTAAGTATGACAGGCATGTTTGTCCTTATACATCACACATTCATAAGGATGGTCAGCAACTGAAATTCATTTACGCAACAAGGAAATTAATGATATTGATCAGACTTTTACAGGTTTGGTATGGCTACTGCTATCTTTAGTTGCAGGATTTAATTCACAGTCACATTTAATATTAAATGTTGCTCTCATTGGCTGAATGTATGCTACATTTCCTTCCCACTATTGCATGAAACAAGTAGCATCATCTCATTACTTTTGGATCAAGATTTTATCAAATATAGAATATCTTAGGAGTAAAAATATTAGACTTACCTTTTCATTTTCTTTTATGTATTTCCTTAAATAAAGGTAATTTTCTATAATAGACCCTGCATTAGCATCATTTAAGCACACATTCTTCCAAGTCCTGCTAACCCAAGATACTTTACATAGTTCAAAAGGAGTTAAATACATTAATATTTTTGATATAACATTTAAACAATTTCTCCTGTTGCTCAGTTCATAAAAGAAATCAATGTATTTCTTGCCTATTTCTTGTCCACTTAGAGGTACTATTGTATTTAAACACTTTTCATTTGTGAAAGTTGGGCTATATGTAAGTTTTCCTGAATTTACAGACTCATCTGAAGAATAGCATTTTATATTACCCATGTTAAGACCAGTTGATGTTTTTAATCTGGGAATTGCAAATTCTAGAATTTCTGGAGATTCTGTATCATCACAGATTGTTCCATTTGTACCATAGCCACTTTCATCACTAGTACAATATGTAAGTGGTGTACTAGCTTTGTGTGCTAATAACTTCCAATTATTATTGTTTAAAACAGGAGAGTGTTTATATTCCCTTGGAGTTTCCATGTTTATATTTAACTCCTCAATTCTTAACTGTAAAGAAAAAGGTTTAAATTTAGAAAATAATTTAATATAAATTTATATTTTAAAAATCTATAATTTAGTACAAATTNCATTTTACAGTATATTATAAATGTGAACTGACCACTGCAATATAAATTTCAAAGGAATGAAAATGTAGTGGCAGACTATTAATACTTTTAACTCATGAAAATAGATTATATCTCATTATAAGTTGGCCAGGCCTGATGTAAAGACTAAAAGAGTTTTAAAAATCTATAATTTAGTACAAATTACTAAATTTTACTCATGAAAATATTACACAGCAATAACAACATTTTAGTCTGAAACTTAAGAAAACATTTCAACATTTTATTTTAATACAATGAAAATATCTTAAAAAACTAACTTCAAATTATAAAATTATTGCAACTAGGGAAAATCATCTTATATTAATTAATTTGAATCAAATTTAAAATTTTCATCCAAAACAATATCAAATATGCAACTTTTACTCAAAGCCGTATCTTAAATATTTTGTAAAATTACTAAACTAAATAAAGATGCATAACAGTAAAAGAAAACTACAAGTGTATTTTCTGATATTTTCTGATTTGAATAAAAAGCATTTCCCTAGTTATTCAAATTTCATTTGTATGAGTGTTTTCTCCCAACAGTTTGTTCATATTTGCACAATCTTAATCCTTGTATTTAGGACAGTATCAAAACTAGAAATTCTTTACACATACTTTTCTGTAAGGATTATTTCAACTTTGTATAATAAATTAATTTTAAACTAAACTTTCACAAGTATAGTCAAAAGGAAATATTTTTCTACAAAATAAACTTTCACAAGATTTAGGTTTCATTTCACACAAAAAATATTTACTCGGTTCAAATTTAAAATTCATCAGGTGATGTGAGAGAATGCACTTTTCTGCATCAAACTCAGAAACTCGTATGACAGTATATACAGGAAATCCTCATTAGTTCAAAATTCAAGGAACAAAATAATTGTGACTTTGAATTATTGAATTTCAAATTATCTGAGATTTACATATTTCTGTACAATGTGCCAAATGTAGCCCAAATTTATTTTTAAGAAGTGGCCCAAAAAGTAGTAAATTGTCCAAACGCAGTAGCTTAGATATCTCAATCTGCTATTTGTAGCCCAATCTTGCAATCCCAAAAACCCAGCCATATTTTATGAGATAAGAGGAAAAAGGTAGTCCACATGCAAGAACAAAAAAATACATCCGAAAATGCATTACTGTAAAGCAAAGCCATATGGACTAGATTAGAGTTGTTTTTGGTCTAATGTTATGTTATAACATGGAAGCATTTCAATCTAAATGAATGAGTTAATACATGTATATTACAGTTTTGGACAGAACTTTCATTTCAAATTTCGAAGTAGCCATATTTCAAACTAATTGAATTCCTTAACACGCATGTTTTTATCCTCAGCTGGGACAAAAATATGGTTACGAACTAACAGGATTTCGAATTATCCAAGTTCAAATTAACGAGATTTTCTGTAACACTACTTATTACTATTAAATAAAGGTAATCTGAATAGCATTCTTCACAAAAATATGAATGGAAAATTACTATCAAAACAAAATACAAGTGACTCCCTTTTATAAAATTTGCTTTATGTCATTTTACTTTTATTAAAAGACCTACATTAGTACCTGTTTTTCCAATCAAAAGAAACCAAAGAGAATTTTTGCCTTTACAAAAACGACAAAGTAAATGTATTTGAACTCAAAAATTTGTCAGAACTATGATATTTTTAAACTGTAAGTAATGATACCATTATTGTTTGAAAATAGGTATAGGGTATGATATAATTAATATACTGATTTCATATTATAAAAAGCATACCTTTAACAATCTAGCAAATAAAAGTTTTAATTTAGTAAATTTTTAGATCATTTTAACCGATCTTCAACTGAAGATGATCAGTTAAAACAATTGAAAACGTAATTAATATTTTGAGATAAAGTTTTTAATTTGGTAAATTTTATTTGCTGGATTGTTAAAACGCATGTTTTTTATAATATTTGGTTATCCAGTACATACATTTTATAAGCATACTGATTTCTATTTGGAATTAGTACTGAAGAGGGAACAAAAATATACATTGTTCCAAAATGAATTTGTAACAAATTAAATGCATAAAGTTGTCATTGAAAAGGCATTGGCTGTTAGAAGGGCTATATTGAAATCCTCAAACCTGTAAAGTTTACAGATTAAAAAATAAAGATAAAAAATAACATTTAGCATTGTTTTACAGCTAGCCATTTTAGTTGAAGCAATGTGTATCCAGCCAAGCAGCCAGTGGAATCACCACTCTCCCTCCCCAAGAATTACATTCGGCATCAAGCTGCAATACTTTTGAACTGTCTGTGAGCATCTGTGCTTTACATTGACTTATTTTGTGCATCCATTAATAAAATGTAGAGGCATACACTGTTAAAGTCCATATCAATGTATGGGTCAAAGGCAAGGATAGCCAATGTAGTGTTGGCCAATCCTTTCGTGGTGGAAGTCTGATGTTCCCTGAGGCAGGTGTTTAAAGGGTGCATTGTAGTACCTATGTATTCAAAATAGCTGGATATATGATCAGTGATGAGGATAGTGTAGATGCCTGGTTGGAGGTATGGTCTGGACAGTCTAAAGACTGTCCAGACCATACCTCCAACCAGGTATCTACCAATGCTAAACCATTGTGAAGGCAGGAGGAAATTTGTTTATCCTTCCACACAAGTCTCTTAAAAGTTATCTTTCTTGGATATTTCATTGTATAGGGAAGCTTGCTTCCTGTTGTAAGTGACGGTCCTATAAACCATGTCCTGGGTGTAATTTTTCCTCTGCGTTGAAAAATCTGAGGAATCTCAAAATGGATCTTGAAGTTGATGGCATCATAAACCCAAAGTCCAAAACAATCAGAAATCAATGCAAGTAGATCACATGGTCACTATGCATTAATAATACATGTTTTCAGATATACTATTAGTCATATCAGTTCAATTGAGTTTTGTTAATAGAAAAGAAGTTTAAATTAAACACACTATAATGTTTAAAATGCATTCAAGACAACATTATGATGAAGCATTAACAGATAGAACAGCCTAATCATAAGTATTTCCATTTAGAAAAACATTGAAATAGACCTGGTAAACAATTATTTCAAGGTCAAGGCGTATTTTGTTTTTTGTTAATTTTATTAAATTTTGTTGAATATTTAAACATTTTTTGCTCAAATCTTAATAGTTTGATTTCAAAGTCATGGTACGTACATCTTCAGTGGCAAGGAGATACAGTAAAAATTTATATTCTGTATTTAACAGTTTAAAGGAGAACTTCAATATGTTGGTAATTTCATGAAGAATGACCAAACTATTAAAAAAAAAATTTAATCAAAAATATTTTTGGCTTGCTTTATAAGCCATCAGTTAGAGAACAAACTTTAAATAGATATTCTATTTAAATATTAAAAAATTCCATTCTGAAGATAATCTTTAATTATTATTTATGCTTTATTTATGGAAAAAAAAAGTCAAAGTTTTTTTCCTAACAGTACCAATCTAGATATCTTGACAAGTATTAAAATACCTTTCAAATAAAATAAAAATGAAGTTTCTATATGACTAATTCATAAATGTGGAAAAAAGAAGTCAGTTTTATCACCACTAACTTAACTTTAAAAACAAAATTTTGTGGATGATTTTGCCAATTCCAAATTTGGCATCATTACACAAACTAAAATATGACACTACAGATGTAATATGTGGTCAAAGGTTCATTCTCTATTTCAAATCATTCAAAATTCAATAGAAAAAAATAACTTCCAGTATCCGAAACATTACAGCTCATTTTTTAAAAAATGTATTACAACAACACATGTAACCCCGACAGACTACAGTATAAAAACATGCATTTTTAATGAAGAAAATTTAGACTATTGCTCACATCGAATTGGATCTACAGCACAGTCATTTATTATCCTCAAAAAATTAAAAAAAAAAAAAAATGGTTTGATTTATAGAAATTCACTATATTATTACATATAAACTGCTGAAATTTTAGTGTGTATTTATTTAAAGAATATTCTTTTAGTAGTTGAATTACAAATGGTAATATCTATATATTAAAAAAAAAAAATTATTCAAATTTTCAAAAGTTTCTTAAAAATATTCATAAAATTTGATGACATATGAAAAAATTCTTATCATCCACTTCTAAACAGTAATTAGTAAATATAATTTCATAGTCAAAACATAAATAATACATAGTGTCTATACATATAAAACTTGTTTAATATTTAAAAAAACTTAATTATCAATTTAAAAACAAATAAATTTCCTGGACCACAGCTGTTCATTCAAGTCAAATTGCTTCCATTCCTCCTTATCAAACTTACTTGTAATCATGAGTTGTCCTTTATATCTTGACAAGAAATTTTCCGGGTAAACTTTATTTATATTTTCTAAGAGAATTAACTTTTTTTAAAAATCAAAATATTAAATTATTTAGTCTAGTTTTATTGATATCATTTATAAAATTTTAATAATTTATCATCACGTATTCCATTACACAAAACAAAAATGTAATTATTTGTTCGTCAGTGTCATAATTCTGTTTTTAATTTGATATTTAAATTTATAAAATAAAATTTTAAAAAATTCTTTTAAATAACCCCTAAACATTTTCAAATTATTAAACCGGAGACTTACCAAACTCGTAAGAGATACAACAGCTGAATAAAAACACTTATACAAGACTTCCCAAAAATGATCAACACTATCCACTTTTCAAATTTGCCTCTTTCAAATTCCACCAATAGCGACGTCTCATTTCGTGTGACGTTTCTCGTATTTTACTAGTCCGTTTAAAATTTATAAAATGTAATATAATCGTCATTAAGTGATACAATAAATACATATTTATTTCGTTATTACGTTAAAAATTATAATTAATATTTGAAAAAGGAAAATATGGAATACTTATATACTCAATTTTATCCAATGAGCATCGAGTATTTCGATATAAAATTTGCTGTTTTAGTTTTAAACTACATTATTATAAATGTTTATAATTTTATTAATGAATAACGTTCAAAGATAATAAAGTTTAATACATGTAACGAAAATTTTAAAATTTATTATAATTTTTTTTTGTTAAAAATTTTGTTACATAAACGTATAGATTAATTCCCATGTAGAATTATTTAATTATATTAACAAGAAAGAAATAATACTTAGATTTATTGAGTAAATATTTCAAATAGATCCATATTATGTCTATTATTATCACATGGCAAACCATATGTGATTTGCCACGTGATAAATGTCATGGAGGAGAACGTGATAAGTATAAACGAATGCCATGGGAAATTTTTCGTATGGAATGCTCAGGGTCTGTTGATTAGAAAATTCAAAAAATTGAATAATGTTTATTTTTCATTATTATAAATGATTTATATATGCTATAGTTTTTCTACAGATGCCGACGAAGGAAGTTCAGATGTATCGAAAGTGTTTTTATAATTTTCTCATTCTTCTGTGATTATTGAAGATATAATGATGATTTATTAACTAAATAAACAATTGAATTATGTTTTGAGACTTATACAAAAGATTTTTTATCCTATTATGAATAATATAGAGTTATCAGTTGATCACAAAGTTTCTATAAATGCTAGTTAGAAATAGGCTTGCTCTAATTTTCATAAATCCTGCCTATAAATTGCCATAAATTCTGGACACTAAGCCGCATTTATTTGTACAGAACATATTGTAATAAAACCAAGAAAATGAGTGGATTTCTGGCTACAAACTGACTCATGCAAAGTTACGAGATCATTTTTAAGAAAAACTACAAAAATCTTTGCTCAAAAGTAGTGACATTTATATGAAAAAGCAGCAGCCTTTTTAGATTTATCAAAAAGTAAAAATGCATTTGTTATATCTTTGTTATTGACTTTTTTCTATGTTAATTTTTGGTGCAAAACAAAGGTTAGCATTTGATTATATTCTAGTAAACCATAGAATTAAATGAATGTGATGTACAGTAGTCATTGCAATCCTCGATAGACTCTGAAATAACTATATAAATTGCGGGCTGTTTGGCCAAATTCTGGATTTATGGCAAGCCTAGTTAGAAGTTACTCATATGCTCTTCAAACAAATATAGAAATGGTAAAATATTAAAGGAGTCTGACTGTTTTAATAGAGATTAAGCATTTTTCAAGACATTTCTTTCATCATCAGAACTACACAACAACATGCACAACAAAACTAATTAGAATAGTTTTTTGAAAATATTCTAATGGTATAGTTTTTTGAAAATATTCTAATGGTATAGTTTTTTGAAAATATTCTAATGGTACTGTTTGAACATTCAAAGCATAGTCTGATGGAATTGCATGATTTGAAATGTATTATGAACATTTAAATAGCACCATTAAAACATTTTTGAAAAACTTCATTTAAATTAATTGTGATCTGATGAGGAGCTGTCCATAAATGACATCCATACTGGGAGGGAGGGAGAGGATTGAGTTTCAGTGGACATTTGTTTTATTTCATTAAATTTTATACAGTTTATGCATTTTATTATTATATTTATTTCAAAATTTCTTGTATGTTTTGTTTATACTTATGGTATCTTTCATTCATAGTGATAATGGTTTTAAGAGGGGTTGAGTTTTGTTGGACATCTGAAGAGGGGAGGGTGTTATAGAAACCTAGAAAAACTGGGATAAGGGGAGAGGAGGAGTAAAAATTTCAAGAAAAATGCAGAAGTAATTTATGGATAGCCCCCTAGAGGTGAAATGTCTTGAAAAATGTTTAATCTTGATTAAAATATTTAGACCATGGATCTCAAACTGGTGGTCTGTGGGTTGGATATGGCCCATTAAGGTTTTGTATCTGGCAAACAAGGCTACAGGCCAGATACAAAACCTTAACAGGCCATATCTGGCCTGGGGCCTTGATTTCTTTTCTAAAAATCAAAGTTTCTGACATCTTGCAGGGATTAAAACAGAAAAATTTAAACATTATCTGTTTATGTAAGTTGTAAAGATGTGGCAACAAAAAGGGCCCTTTGTTAGAGCCTATTTTAAAATTATAGTTTGTTTTGGTTTACTGAATAGTATTGGATACAGTTCTCATCTGATATATAACTATTTGACTGGCTGTTTGCTTCATTTGAGACTTGCAATATTTTAGCATTTTTATATTTGTTTGTTTGTTCTGATGGAGTCATATAGATCTGAACAGATATATGCTCTTCTATGGTTTTAGCACAAGTGATATTTTTTCTCGTAGTCTTCTGCACATGTTACATATTAACAGAATTCATTATATAACTGTTTTTAGACTTTCAGCTGGCTTCAAGGCTTAAGTGATAATTTTTTTTTTTTTTTTTTTTTTCTTGCAGAATGAATTGTCATGTGTTAAATCTGGATTTTCGGAGTATCTACATACACATACATCAGACTGTTTAATTCATCATAACTGAATTTTTATTAAAATACTAGCTGCAAGGACCCGCTTCGCTGGGTTTTTATTTGTGGGCAAAAAGTAATGATAGTGAAGATTAAGATAATTACATTATAGCCAATCTTACCTGTTTTCACAGAATGTAAGAATTAGATCCCCTGTTTCCAGACTAATTAGAAAATTTTTACATCTAGTCAAATGAACTATTTTCAATCTGATCAATTTTCTGGAACGTTTACAATCGTTTTATAATCGAACAAATTCGAATTTGAAAATTTTTAAAATCGAAATAGAAAATCTTCCACTTTCAAGCCCATATCTCCCACACCCTTATAGCTATTGAGACGCAACCACCATAGTGCACGAATGGAGACTTGGGGCTACTACCACATACAAACACCATTTATGTGCAATGTGTAGTTTTGGCTGAAAAGTGAAATACACATGTCCATTTTTATATATATATACAGTATATATAAATGGACGTGTGTGTATATATATATATATAAATATATTCTTGAGGTTGTGTTATGATCTAGAACATAATCCCAAACAATAGGCTTTATGGTCACTATTTGCATTCTTCTCCGGATGCTTGCCCTCTTGTGTTTAAAAACAAAACTATTTTATCTGGGTGGTTTGAATTGTTCTTCTGTATTGTTGACAGTAAAGATGAATAGCAATAGAAAAAGCAAAACTTTCTGTTGCATTCCAAATTGCAAGTTCAAAGCCATACGGGAGCCCAATATAAGTTTTTGTTTATTCCTGCATGAAAAACAGATGATTAATCAGAATTTGGAGCAGCTCATAAATATAACCAACAGAAAGAGTGTACTCGACTGTTAAGAATTGACAAAAAAGTTTCCCGATTATTCAGCTTTATATGAACAAGTTATGCTGTCAGTTTTAAAGGATTTTTCTTAAAGCATAAAATGTCAGTTATTTTGTGTAGGCCGGATTTAAGCATTTCAATGCCCTAAACTGAACTCTGTGTGAGGAACCCTTCACATTTTTAGAAGTGAATCATAAAAAGAAAAGAATTAACATATAAATAAATAAATGTTTACTGGAATTAATTAAATAAAATAAACAAACACCTTTCTCTATTCCAGCACAACGTTTAATGCGTTAAAAACGTTTTTGATCGTTTTATGTTCGAATTTGAACTGAGGAAGATCACTTAAAACGATCGAAAACATTTTTAACGCATTAAACATTGTGCTGACATAAACATATTACAGTAACTACTTTTTATTTTGTGTAGTATTTAAAGTATACGAGGGTAGTCCCAGAAGTACCCGACCTAACAAAAAAGACAAAAAATTTGGGAAACATATCTTTATTTCTCAACATAGTCTCCTTTTAGCTCGATACACTTTTCCCAGTGATGTTCAATAGCTTCTATACCCTGTTTATAGTGAGAACTGTCAAGTTTCTCAAAATAGCCATCAACTGCAGACTCCACCTCTTCATTGTTGGCAAATCTTTTACCACTGAGGCATTTTTTTCAAGTTTGCAAAGAGAAAATAATCCTACGGGGCTAAATCTGGTGAGTAGGGTGCGTGAGGAAGCAATTCAAACCTTAACTCGTTGATTTTGGCAAGTGTGATAACATATGTGAACTGGTGCATTGTCTTGATGAAACAACACTTTCTTTTTTGCCAAATGCAGCCATTTTTCATGATTTCATCACTCAAGTGCTGCAATTTGCATAATACTTGCCATTGATTGTTTTTCCTTTTTGAAGATAGTCAATGAAAATTATCCCATGTGCATCCCAAAAAACTGATTCCATGACCTTGCCAGCAGATGGAACTGTCTTTGCCTTCTTCGGAGCTGATTTTCCTCTTTCAGTCCATTATTTTGACAGTTCTTTCATCTCAGGCATGAAGTGATGTACCCATGTTTCATTCATGGTTATGAATCAATGCAAAAACTCAGCTTTATTGCTGCAAAACATCACCAAATACTCAATTGAAACATTCTCACAATGCTGTTTTTGTTCCATTGTGAGCAAACGCAGCACCCATCTTGCGCTCAGCTTTCTCATGTCCAAATTTTCAGTCAAAATGCAATGTACAGCACTTTTTGAAATGCCTACCATGTCTGCTAGCTCTCATATTTTGAGTTGATGGTCATCCAATACCACTTTGTGGATTTTTTTCACCATTTCTGGCATGGTCACCTCATTTAGTTGACCACTGTAATGTTCGTCTTGGCAGCTCGTACAGTCTCATTTAAACTCTTCCACCCAATATTTTATTATTGTAAACAAGGGAGCAGACTCCCCCAGAATAGAATCTAGATCAACTTTAATATTGGTTGGACTGAGACCTTTCAAATGAAAGTATTGTATCACATAACAATGACCAATTTTTTCCATGTTTACAAATTAACTGAGATCATTCACTATTGATGGCTGTCAAACAAATACTAAACAACATGGCGTCTTCAAACTTAAGCTTTATAAGATTGGTACTTTCAACTACAGTAATTTTTTCAAACAACTACTGCCATCTATACTATATGTCAGGTTGGGTACTTCTGGCATAACCCTCACATTTTGTTGGTTTGTAAAAAAAATTTTTATTACAAAATTTGACTTCAATTTTCTTTTTTGTACAAATTTTTGAGGCCCCTTAGAACTCAAGGCCCTAAGCAAAAAGGTAACATAGCTTTCTTGTAAATACGGCCCTGATGGGACAGATGTCATAGCTAATGTTTTTTAATACAAAGAGCACAAATGTATAGAACAATTTCACTCATTTGTTTCTATTCCACATGTAATGACATGCCCCGCTAGCAGTAAATGTTCTATAAAATCTCTTGATAAACAGCTACAAGCAGAAATATCATTATATCGGACAGTAATATATGATTAATTTTACATTGACTAGTTACAAACGACCCAGATAAAGTAGCCATTTTGTAAAAATGCCACACCCTCTATATTTCATGAAAAATGCAAATACATTTAGAGAATATTTTTAATTTGAAGAAAATCATAATGAAAACTTGTTTTCAAAATTGTAATGAATTTAATTATTTCTTAATAAAATTTTGATATAGAAATAGAAATGACTGAAATACATTAAGTTTTTTTTTTCAAATGAGAAGAAAGTTTAATATTAAATAACAAAAACAATGTGCTATCAAAATTTACTATGAAGCTAAATATTTACTTTTTCCTTTGTTAGGTAGGAAAACATAATAATTTTTAACATAAATTGGCTTAAAGATTTAAGATTTTATTTATGTTTTCATATGATTCTATTAACTATGAGTTATTCAGTTACAGTCAAGTCTTTTTTTAGCTAAGTATTTGCTAGTTTCCTAATTTGAATTTTGATATAATTTGATATGAAGAATTCTGATTGCTAGGTGCAAACTTGAAATATTATGGAGAATTATTGTCAATAAACACTCAGTCAATAAATTTATTTAAAATACATTACAAAAAATTTTTTTAACTCAGTAGATTCTTTAGTAAACAAATGCTAATGCTTTTGGCCAGGCATGTATAGAGTACCCATCATAGACAAGAACCATCTACAACTTAGAACATGTTGGGAGAACAGCACATTCCTTGAATTCCAGAAGGGCTTCCTCTCTGTAGCTTTAAGATGGGCTTCCTCTCTGTAGCTTTAAGAAGGGCTTCCCTCTGTAGCTTTAGCAGCTTATGCCTTTGATGACTCAGTCAGGGTACATTGGAGAGATGAAAAGTGTCAATATATGAGAAGCAGACATGTCCTCAAGCACATTGAAGCCCTAGAAATATATAAGTATAAATGTAAGGAAATTTATGAATTACAGAGATCAGCACATTCTCTTGAACATGTGGAAATCATGGCTTGAGATCCCAAGATATAGAGTATGGATTATGTATATGTTCTTTGTATACATTTATTATATTATGTAGAGGATAGGATTTCGAATTTCTATTAATTTTTAACCAATCATAGCAAAAATTGAATTTAAATATTGTTCAGTAGTTTTGTTAGCTTTTGTTTATTAGAGTATTTTGCTGAATTAAAAAAAATTTGTATTATGTGTTTTATTTTCTTCACTGAATCATTTATTTTGTTTAATAATTTATCATCATCTTTCATTTGTTAAATTGTATATATTCATACAGATTTTTATTTTTGATGCATTATATTTGGTGCTTATAATCTCTTTTAAATTTGTTTAAATGTCAAATTAATAATTTTTCTTTAATTACTATATACATCATGCATCTATATATTGTTTTACATAGTTGGGTCAATAGTCCTCAGACTCACATGGATGGAAAAACAGAAAACTATTAAACTTTTTTACTAATAAAAGACATTATTATATACATTTATTTTTCAATGTACAAGCCATTTTGTTCCACATACTTTCTCAAGCAATGGACAAGATTGCAAAATGTCTTTTTTGAAAAATATTGGAGGACGGATGCTCAGAAATTTGGTTATTTCCTTCAGTTTGGAAAAGTTGCTCAGTACTTAGAACTAAAAATGAAGTCTCAAACTGTATCAGAAATTAAAAGTTTTCCTTTATTCCTTTATGACAATGCATCTGTTCATACCAACCATGTCACAAAAGCAACAGTTGAAAAACGGATTTCAAGTGCTTCCACTCCCCAAACAGCTCTGATCTTGGTCCTAGTGAGTTTTTCTGTTTCAAGGACTGAAAAAACACCTGGTTAGGTGGCATGGTTAAAGATGTGCCTGATGGCCTATTGGAATGCTGTGTCACAGTAATGAATTTTATTGAAAAAAAACTTTGATTAAAGAAACAACACACACAAAAATTAGACTTCTTTTACCAGAAAATAATGGCTTCAAGCAGAAATAACAATTAAAGAGGCAGGATTCCAACTAATCACTACTACTGTATTGTTATTTTAGTTGTTCGCTCGTGATATTTTTTTATTACAGATTAATATAATTTACATTCTGAAAATGTGAAATTTGGTTTCATAAATATTAATACACAAATTGCATTTGTAGAAACTTTCTTACCAAAGTATAAATGATTTTTTTATCATCAATAAATTTCTTTATCCTTGCATTTTTGACTGTATTTCAATATAATGAAAATATTTTGGTCCCCTCAATTTCATTATACCAACATTTCACTATATATTTATAAATAAAACAGTTATGTAATGAACATCTTAATGCCCAATGAGCCCATTAGCCAAATTCTAGCCTGATCGTTCAGGTGATCGTTGGTTGTGTCTTTAAAACAGTTATTACAGAGAAACATTTTATGTATAAAGATTTGTTTATTATAGAGAATATAAATTAGAAATGATCAAATAGGTTGTATTTTTGTGAATATTATAATGAAGGTAAATTTTTTTTGAACTACAGTCGACCCCCCTATAAGATATAGATACGTTCCAATTTATTAGGAATCCGATTTCTTACAAGTCGTTCCAATCACAGCCCGACACGTGTCAAGTTTACGGACTACGGCTGATTGAAAGGTTTTCTTCCATAAAATTAATCGATTCTACACTAATCCGACTCAACATTTCCAAAATACG
>NW_019384836.1:317005-350729 GCF_000671375.1 Centruroides sculpturatus
TATATTATTTATAAAAAGATTATATATATAATATACAATCTTTTTATATATAAAATATATGATCATAATGAAGAACTGGTTATCTTCATAGATATAAGCATAAATTGTAGCCCGTTATTAATATGGATATAAATATTTATTGACATATGAGGTGTATAGTTTCAAAAACATCATCTTTTAAACAAATTAGCTAAGCACTTAATCTTATGTATTTTTCTACTCTTTCCAGTGATGATTTTTGTAAATTTCTAAGCTAGCCACAAAACAAAGGGATAAAAAGGGGAATGAAGATTGGAGATTAGTTTCAAAATCAGCCACCTTCACAGTTCTTATGTTTCAGAAAAAGTTGAGTTGGTTGTTTCTGAAATTACACACCTTATATATGTCACAACATCACTGATTATCAAAATCCACAAACAGAGGGGCCCGAGTCATTTTGTGATTTAAAAAATGACAAAGTATTCCTCAAAAAAGGCAACGCCAACCAATAAAGTGGTCTAACAAAGAAGAAATAAAGATTACAAATCATTCCACCAGAATGTGTGTTCACAATTCATAGTTTTCATAGAATACAACTCTTCTAAAAGGGAGAAAAGCTTCCTATCATGAATATCCCTGATAATTAACATGGTCAAACCTATTTTAAAATAATTTTAACCTGTCCTATGCATTTTTAGGCTAAAATTTCCATCTTAATCAGAAAATTAGTTAACATAATTATTTTAACAAAAATTTTATTGTTTTAAGCAATCCAAACTGAACTATTTAATTAAACATTGGCATTCTAGAAAGTTAAAAAACTAAGAAAATGAAGTGATAAATCTTAATTCTTTTTATCTCAAACATGAGATTTTGAAATAATGAAAATAAATTCATAAATATCATTTTTTTTAATTTAATTACTAATTGAATATATGTATTATATAAAATTGATTTCATGTGTGATGTTTAGCTTAAACTGTGGCCTTAGATGTTGGTCTAAGGTCATAGTTTAAATATCAACATCCCGAATACCAATATATTGATATTAATCCAAACTCTAACTGTAATTAATCAGAATATTATTATGCTATAATTAATAATTTGAAACTAAGTAATTTGATACTAGAGGTAGCAAATTACTCAGTTTCTAATTATTAATTATAGCATAATAATAGCCTGATTAATTAGGCGAGAGTTTGGATTAATTATAGTTTAAGCTGTCATATTCAGTTAAGTATTGTCAAATATTGTGCCCAGATAAATCTGAACTATCACTTATATCTAGCTCTCGTTTATGAAAGTGAATCTATAGGTTTAAAAGAAAATACAGAAAAAAATTCAAAAATTTCATTTGTGCACAAGTTATTATATTTAAATAGCTGGAAAAATATAACAATATTAGCAAAATATATAGTAAAATATAAGTATTATATTACTTGCTTTTGAGTATAAATATACTGTAATTTTATAGTTTCTATGACAATGTAATTTTTGTACTATTTTATGCTAACTTTTGACAAAGAAATTACATAATAAGTATATTAAATTTCATTATTTTATCGTAATAGTTTATTATTTTTGAGATTTATAATTTTTGTTATTAAATCAAAGAACAGAAAAGAATTTCTTTATAAAAAATATTATTTTTAATTATTTTATATTAATAATTTACTAAATATTTAACAAACTTTTAATTTTAGCAAGAATTCTATAAAGAAGGAAGGCGAAAAGAAATTTATTCAATGGCAGATAAAATATTGGAAGGTAAAAAGAAAAAGTTGCTAAAATTAAAGAAGAATAGCTCTGAGCAAGAAAGTGTAAAAAACAATGAAACTGTATGCAATGAAACAGTTCTGCAAGAAAATTCTTTTAATGAAATAAACTGTAATACTATAACAAGAGATTCAGTCATAGATGAAGAAATGAAAAAAATTAAGCCAATATCTGAAGATTTATGTATGGTTCAATTATTTACAGGTAATTTCAATGTAAAATACATTAACAAAAACTCTTCTCCAATTATTAAAATCTGCTATTTCCTATTTATTGGGGATCTCAATTAATGTATGTCAATTTGCAAGCATTTTCAAGCTTTTCAGCTCAACATCAAGGATACTTCATAAAAGAAACCATACAAATATGAGACAAAATGAGATATTTAATCAGTTTCTTTTGTTCACTTCACAGAAGAAACTGATTAAGTGATGATGAATCAAAAGGCTTGAAAGTTCTTGGAAATGCATATGATCAGAATTACAATAAATATAAAATAATAGGGTAAAATATTTAAGTTGCTTTTTAAATTATATTGAAATTTTTTATACCAAATATATAATTTATGTAAATTGTCAGATTATTTATGGTCTGTATTAAGGTTAATTCAAATTATTAATAAAATTTGGTCTAAAAATAAAGTTGTGCCAGCATCTTATAAAAAATTAATAATTATATTTAATTTTTAATTTTAGGTAATTTAAAACATTATGAAAGAAAAGATTAAACCATAGCAGAATTTGAATCTGCAATTTCTTCAAGTCAAATTTTGGTAATAATTAATTAAATTAGCGTTGCAGGCAAATACAACCTGAAAGTAATCTGATGATTTAATCATATGTTTGATAATTGAATCAGTCTTTGAATATATTGTACGTGTGAAATTTGATGATTTAAAATTAAAAAACAAGCTAGACTTAACTGAAATAAGTCTTCAAATTTCAACATATTATAGTTATTGTATTTCTCAAATTAAAGCATTTCCTATTTTGAAACACATCTAAATAGTTGGAAAAAAGCTGTGAATGGCTGAAAGTAATGGTAGTTACATGTGACAAGATGGCTGCTCACAAAACTATACTAAAAACTTAATACTTTCTGAGAAATTATAAATCATATACAAGTCTACAAAAAATCAAAGTGAACACTTTCAAGTGAATGTTGTAGAGTAATGAAAGTGATTTGCATAATGATGTGGGTGACATTTGGATAGTAAAAAGTCTAGCAAGTGCATGTGTCCAGAACAGTTATCTAGGATAAAATAGTGCATAAGAAAATAAGTGATGAAACAGTTGAGATAATTAGAACTGTTTTAGAACTTAGACAGTTCTTGAGACAAGTTCAGAAGAATTGAAGGATGAAAGGACAATGCATTTCCATTAGACAGATTTCAAACATTAAAAATAGCAAGTAGAGAGCATCCAGACAAGAATCAAAGCAAAGCAGTGATGGTCAAAAATGTATTTGACCAAAGGCGACAGTACAAAGGCTGAAGACTATGGCCAGTATGGAGAGCCCACCAACACAATCAGAAATTGGATGAAGTTCGATGTTAATCAACAAGTAACCAATTATAATCTGAAGAAAATGGGCATTAAACTTTTCAAGAAACTTGCATGCCATGAGTTTTCTAATGCATCCATTCAGGAGAGAAACTGCAGGTCTTGATCATTCTACCACTTGCTGGAGAAAAATGGGTGGCAAAAGTTTATTACAACTGGTGAAGCTTGATTCTATCTCACTAAATCTCGAGGCAAGAGGAAGATCTGCTATGTTAACAGGAGCCAAAATCACTCTGAAGTACCACCAACTTTAGCATCTCATCCACAAGGGTTATAGTTTGACCAGAATTGTAGAAAAGAAAACAACAAAGCCAAATTTCGTGGAACCTGAGCAAAAGTATCATCAAAATACTACATTAAGAAGATCCTTCACCTTTCTTCTGGTCAGATGCCAAGAGACTGTTTCTAGATGGCAACTTTGTATTTCATCAGGACTTTGCACCTTCACATATGGCAAAGGCTACAATTCCATTCCTATAGGAGAGTAAAATTGCATTTATCAAATTCTTGCAATTGTTACCAAACAATCGTGATACTGCTCCCTGTGATTATTTCTTTTGGAGCTACTTAAAACAAAGAGTAAAGAAATGAAATGTTGTGTGTACATTAAATGGATTAAAACATCACTCAGGAAGAAATTACAAAAGTCCCCCAAGAGATGATAGATCAGGTTCTAAATGCTTGGCCACATAGAGTGAGGAGTATATATTATGCAAAAGGTGAACACATTAAGAAACACAACTAAATGAAAGATTTATAGCAAAATAAAAGTGTTTACCTTGATTTTTTGTAGACCTGTATTATACTAAAATGCATAAAAATGTTTCTGTTGTGAAATGTTATAAAAGCAGTTTGAAAATAAGTGGAGGAACAGGGAGAAAAATAGATTTAAAGAACCTACAAAAGACTGCTCAAACCTCTATGTTGGCTAAAACAAAAAATAAAAAAATAGAAAATCATTAAAATTTTGCACCTAAAAAATTATATATGCTATAAAAAATGATTTTTTAATTAAAATAAATAAGACCACTTGTAAAATAGAAGTACTTCTCATATCTAAGAAAAATTGAAGGATATGCTTCTAATTCAAGAAATGCAGTAACTTTTGAATAAACTTTTCTGGGTATATACTGTAATGTTTGAGATTAAACTTTTTTGTTTAGATAAATAAAGAAAACTAAATGATATATTTAATTAATAGCCTTCAAAAATTAACTACCATATAATATATTAATAAAAAAAGTTAACATAAATAGTTATATTATATAAATATTATATTAAAAAAATAATTGTTTTCATAAATTAGCATAATTCTGCAGGTTTTCTTCAGTTTACTTTAGTTAAAAGTGGAGTAGATAGAAATTTATTTATAGAATGACTGACAAGCTGAGTCAGAAATAATTTTTTGATTATGTAATTTTTTTTTGTTTTCTATTAAGCAACATAAACTTTTATTTAATACCTGTTAACACAATAATTTGTAATAATTAGTAACACAGTTATAAGTGAAAAATATATATTTATTCTTTACAACTTATAATTCTAATTTTCTCTCATAGTAATGATTTTGAAATATGACTATTATGCAAATAAAATTCTCAGATGACCTGAGAATTTTATTTGCATAATAGTGAGGTTGACCTGAAAATGAAAAATTGTATACAAAATAAAATCATTATAAAATTATATTGTATATTTAAATATGATATAGCACTTCCTGTGCCAAGGTTAAATGATTTTTTCTCGAATCTTATCAATTTGGATAAGAGTTTAATTTGAACATTAGGAAAATATGTTGGACACATCTGAAAATCATTCAGATTTAAAGGATTACTTGAATTACTTTGGTATTATTTGAGTGGAAATCCAGTTCTGTTGTGGAGTAACTTATAAAATGAATATTGTTTTACTTTCATAAGTACCAGTGATTGTAATTAAAGTACTCCTATTCATTGTTGTCTGGAGAGACATTTAGCAGTTCAAACTCAGCTAAATTTGTTTTGCTGACATTTCTAGAAATGTGGAAGTGATTTCCACATTTCTAGGAATGGGAAAAAACTTAATTCCAAAACTCACCATTATGGTATTTGTGATGAAGTGCAAAAGAAAAAAAAATATATAACATATGAATAATGCATATATGCTATGGTCAATTTCTGGATATAAAACTGCCCATAGCATTTGAAATACCATTCATATTACTATAAATCAGCAGCAATTCATATAACACCTGAGGGCTCCTTTTTTTGTGATGCTGTTTAATAGACTGCCAATGCTGTAAATGTGCTTCAAGAGTTAAGATACCTTAAGAAATTGCACCAAAGTTTTTTGCCACTTGCAGAGCCATAACACCATAATGGTGAATTTTTGAACTAGATTTTCTTCCTAAGGAAATTCTTCCACATGTTCAGAAATGTCAGCATACAAAATTTGATTGTTTGCACTGCTACATGTTGCGCCAGATAACATTGAATAGAGTATTTTAATTATGACTATCCTGTAACCTAAAGATTATAAGTTTCTAAATTAGCTAATTCTTTGATAAATAAATAGTTAATGGCATCTAAAAAAGGCTGGAATAACCCTAAAATACCAACTTTATTGGGTCCCTTTTGAATTTGAATATAATCTAGCACTTTTCATTCTAGTAAGGTATAACAGTAATGACAAACATTGTCGTTTGTCGTTACTGTTAAAAAAAAAACAGCATTATACACCAACTAAAATTACAGAACTTAAATTTTCATTAAATGTCAAAAGACAATTCTGCAAAATAAAATCATTATAAAATTATATTGTAGTAAATATAACTATACTTAGCTTAATATATTTACTTGCATGCCTTAGATAATTTCTATTCATTTTTTTGTGAATAATTGTGAATTATATAGTTCAGTAGAAATATTAAAATTTAAATTTAGATTAATAGAAAGACATATGCCACTGGTATAATAATAATAGTAATAATAATAATAATAATGGTATGATGTTTAAATAATTTCAAATATTGTATAATTTATCATCCTGATTTTAACATACTTTGCTACTAACCCAGAGAACAGTTTCCTGACATTTTCTAAAACAGACAGTAATGAGAAAACATGATCTATTTAATGTTATGCAATAAGGTCATATTACTTCTATTTTTTAAAAAATGTTTCATTTCAATCTGATGTTATGAACTATTCAAAACAATGCTCTTTCTTGAAATCATGAACTCTAATTCTACTTTTTCTGTTGTTATCACTATTAGTTTTTTTTCTCCTTTAACATTTATTCCTTTCAAAATATGAGAAGAAAATAAAAATTACAACTGCTGTTTATCTTTTGTCTTATAAATAGTAAATTTTGATTTGCAGAATGTGTTACAATTTAAGGAAACAGATACATTGCAAAACCATTGTTTCTCATTTAGTTACAATTAGGTCATTTCATCAAAAGTTTGTTTGCTTTGCTAATTCCATTTTTTAGCCTGTCATTTAAAGCATTAAAAAAGTTGACTGAAAAACGCCTATAAATGTTATTACTTTATATATTTTGGTTGTCTTCACAGATTGTTTAAAGAAATAGTTTTAAACAACTTTTTAATATCCTTATAGTAAAGTTCTGTGTTGTTGTTGTCACTGTTAAATTTTAGATGCAGGAGATTTTTAAAGGGGAAAAGAAATCAATTGTCATTAGACATTTCTAATTAAATGCATAAAAAATAAATTGAAAGAATTTATCCATTTAGATCATTGTTCTTCAAAAACTTTTGTGATGAGATTCAGGTTTCATAACCTCTTGTATAATATAACTACATCCATTTCTCGTTTTCTGTTTATAAATAACTATAAATGATGATAAAATATAGTGAACTTTTGATTATCTGGAATGAATGGAAAAATATCATCTGGTTAATCTAGTATGATAAATGAAATAGGTAAATTTTCAATTGAACAAAAAGAACAATGCATACAACTATCTCTCATACAAAGTGAGACAATTTAATTCCTGGAATGCACCTTAAAAACTATACGAGGTGCATTCAAGTTATAACACCTCTGATTATTTTTCTCAGGACTGGAAACAGATAGAAACATGCGGTCTGTTTTAAAATACGTGTGCACTCGTTGTGAATGCATGACAGAGATGGTAGCACTGTACGGCACACAGAACTCTAGCGGCAGCAGCGAGAATGAAGACTGTTTTTGATACTTAAAATGGCAATGTTTTCATTACAAGAACAGCGTGTAATCATTCATTTTCTCCATTTGAGTGGTATGACACCAATTGAAATTCATCGCCAGTTGAGTGAAACATATGGTGATGGTGTCATAGATGTATCTAATGTGCATTCGTGGGTGCAACAGTTCAAAGAAGGCAGAACATTGTGTGACAACAAATCAAGACAATCTTGGCCTCGCACCAGCTGGTCTGATGACATAATCGAGCAAGTGGAGAAAGTTGTTTTGGAGGATCGCCAAATGAGTGTGGAACACATCGCCTATAAAGTTGACATTTCTGTGGGATCTGTGCACACAATCCTGCATGAAGACCTGAAAAGACCAGCACATCAGGTAAACGTGACGCTTCAGTTTCTTTGTGACAACAACTTTGAAGTGATTTCTCATGCTCCCTACTCACCTGATCTGGTTCCTAGTGACTTTTGGCTGTTTCCAATGATGAAAGACACTCTCCGTGCTTGCACATTCACTAGCCATGCCCCTACTGCATCAGCAATTTTCCAGTGGTCAAATCAGACTCCTAAAGAAGCATTCACAGTGGCCATGGAATCATGGTGTTGATGTTGTGAAAAATGTGTATGGCTGCAGGGAGATTATGTCAAGAAGTAACACAAGTTTCACAGTTTTTGTATGATTAGTTTGTGAGAAAAAAATTAGAGGTGTTATAACTTGAATGCACCACGTACATGCAGAACTGTACACTAGTGGCTACTGTCACTCTCTTTGTGCATCTATACATTGACTTAAATGGCATTCCCATTTCTGGAAGCAAGCCTGGAACTCATTTTCTGGAATACTGTTGAGCAGCCATCTCACGTTCTGTCGAATATCAGTTATATTTAGAAAATCTTTCAGTGCTCTTTTAATTTTTAAAATAGCTAGAAATCACAGGGAGCTAATTCAGGTGATGAATAGGCAGGATGATCTAATTGGATAATTGCTTTTTTTTTTTTTTTGCCCAGAAAATGTCTCACTGTGACTTGGCACATTATCATGATGAATGATCCACTTGTTGGGTCACAGTTCAGGACTTTTTCTTCAAACAGAATCTTGTAATCTCTGCAATACTTCTAAGTAGTAGTGTTCTAAATCTAAATCTTGCACTCTGTTAATATTAACAACCACCATTGTTGTTTTTGGCTGTGCTTCTTGGGTCTCTTCTCACATTTCACCCAGCTTTGAATCTTATGCCATTCGAACACACTGGCATCTTCACCATATGCCACTTGCAACAGTTGCAATTTCTCAGCAGCACATTTGCCAATTTTTGCACAAAATTTAATATTAATATGTTGCTTTAAATTTTAGTCACTCGTTTTTATGCCGAAGAGTACATACAGATAGCTATTACCTTCCCATTAGCTAATTAACAACTAGCTCTATCAGCTTGAAATGTATGTATGTATTAGTTCAAACATGTTCGAACATGAATGTGCATGTCACTTCAATATAATTATGTCACAGGCAACACCACATGGCTATTCCAGGAATTAAATTGTCACACTTTGCATGCAATTCATTTTTGTGATTAATACTGTATGCATTATAATCACATACTTTATAATATTGAGATACAGGTAAATAAAGGTTATTTACAAAAATGAGTATTTTCTTGTGGATATAAAAATTTCAATATTTACAGTGTTTCACAATCAGTCCTGAAATCACTTCTAGATTTCAGGACTAAAAATAAGAAAATGATATTGATAACAGAGCTAATTTATTCTCTTCCAGGATATTCTTTCATTTCACAAAATGAAAGAATACCCTGGAAATGTAAAAGCAAAAACTACTTCAAAAGACTATAAAATTAATTTAAAATGTGTAATTTATTCCAAAAATCTTTTATAAAATATTTTCATATTTACAGTTTTTAAATGGAATTGTGTATTTAAATATAATAAAGGAAAATTAATAAAGCTATTTTTCCTACCTTATAAAGAAGAATCTTGTCACCAATAATGATTTATTTTCTCTTTCCTAATTATAACTGACAGTTTTAAATACTACCTAAGATGGATGAATTGTATGATACTGCTTTTTATTTTTGTAACTCTGGTTCTCTTGAGAAAGTAAAAATATCAATTTCAGATTCATGAGAATAAAATACTACAACTGGAAATAAAATAAATAGAAACAAATTGCCTTGTACAGCAGGGGTGGCCAACTTTTGTATACATAAGATCTACTTTTTATCTTAAAAATGTGTTGCAATTGACTTGTTGTCGTAGGCATAGTCTAAGTGGCGAGGGGGGTATGAAATATATGCTATGTTTAGATAGGTAAGAAAAGCCACAATTTAATTTAAAACATGAAGAAAAGGTACTTACATTTTAAACAGAAGAAAAATTGAAACTCAACGTTGTGAGTTTTGGAGACCACCACTTCACCTTTCCTCTCTCTCCCTTCCTCTTGTCCTGACCTACTCTCTCTGTCCCTCTTTCAGCTTTTCTTTTTTTTTTGTTTTTTCGGTAAAAGGGAAATAAGAAATGTAGACAAAGGGTGACACCTTTGTCGACATTTCTGGTTTTCCTTTTACAACTGTATGCAAATGGATTGCACATGGACCAACAAAGCTGCATCTGTTGGAGGACGTGGAGGTCCAATATCACTACAGTTGCATTTGCATGTACGTTCACGCATTGCATTCGATTTCAAGTGTAACACATTAAGTCAAGACATCACAAGTGATTGACCAAAATTGGCTTCGTGATTGACTTGTTGGCCACCCCTGTTGTACAGTATATTTTTGGTTTATTTTTAAAGTTTAAGTGAAATTTGGAAAAAATCTCATTTGTAAATTTTGCTTTGAATTGATTCTAACTGCTAAAATTTTGAAATGATTATGTAAAAGGAATGAGCAAAAATTATTGTGACATCACAATACTGGACTCCAAGTTTTGATTTATTTGATTTAAAATATATGCTATTGATCTCAAATTGGTAGTGTCTTGTCCCTGTATATCATACTTTTCCTGATAATAACAGTGTCATGCTGGTCATCTATGTAATTCTGTTCTGGGGAAAATTTTTAAATTGAAATCACATGATTTCCAGTTAAGACTGGAAGTTTGTATATAGTTAATTGGGACTAACTGTCCCTAAGCTTTCCATATCTGGTCTTGACTTTTGTCTATCTAACATTGTTCTTGAGATGAAGGACAGATAAACAGCAAATGGGAATTTATAGGTCTATAATTTTTTCAAATTGCAGTTCAATAATCTATCAGCCATTGTTGATATTTCTATTTTTAAATTTTTACAGAAATTAGTTTTTAATTAATACAATTATAGGTAATATTGGATTTGGGTAAGATTACTTTACATACCTTTTTATCCAAATGAAAACATCTGAGATGTAAAAAAATTACACCAAGTAAAAATTTATGATGATTTAGAGTGGTCAAAATTTTTATTTGGAGTTTTTTTGGTAAAGATAAGCTTGGCACTTGGAGGCAATATGTAGAAAACAATAATACAGATAAAAATCTTGTGTGTACCACTTCCAATCACCAAGCTTATCTTTACCAAAGAAAAACTCATAAGAAAAATTTTGACTCATGTCTAAATTGTCATAAATTTTTACATCTCAGATGTTTTTGTTTAATAATTGTATTACTACATCAAGACATAAAACAATAACATGTAATTTTGTTGGTGTTGACTGACGCTTTCAATACACCATTTAGAAAGATTGTTATAAAAAGTTTTAAATCACATAAATTTGAGCTTTTGTAATTCTGAGTAACATTTTGAATAAAATTCATTTGGTTTCCATGCAATTTTATTCTTATAAGCATAAAATTAAGCCATAAAACTGAATTAGCTCTATGGGAAATCCCATGAACTTTGACCTATTGACCAGGAAGTTTGACTAGCACCTAACCAATAATAAGAAAGGCTTAAATTTAAAATTTGAGATTTCTAGACCCAGTAGTTTTTTCTCTGTGAGCATCTGCAGTGCCAGATGAAGAAGAAAATTCAGCTTTTTTGGCAGTTTTTGTGCTTTTGAATTGCTTATATTTTGGCAACGACATTACAGAAAATCTTGAAATTTGCACACTACCTAAGAAAACAATTTTCTTTCAAACCAGATATTCCGAATTACTTCAGGTGTTTGGGGATGGAGAAATCGACCCTTGAAAATCAGCAATTCTGATTCCCACATATATAGTCAGTTACTTTTTTACTTGACAGGGAGTCACTGGTCACTGTCATAATTCCTAATGCTGTTCCTAATGTCAATAATTCCTAATTGTGAACAGCATTAGGAATTATTGACATTAGGAATTATTCATAAATCACTGAAAATCAGCATTAGGAATTATTGACATTAGGAATTATTCAGAAATCATTGAAATTGGAGTAAAATTAGTTTGTTGTCTTGTTAACTTTGTACACAAAATAAAATAAAATTTAAAAAAACACTGAAAAATAAATTAAAATTACTAATTTTAGGAATATAACATGTATACTGAAGCAGGTTTGGCTAAAACATGAGGATTTTAAATTCCATTAAAGCAAATACATTTCCGTTTTTATGTATTTCAAACATTTTTAGATTTCACAGAACTTGGCAAATTTATCCAATCGTGGATAGAAAAAAATATGATTTTAATCAAAAAAATTAGGAATATTCATGGTACATTTGCTGAGTTATATGAAATCTATAAATAAATAAACCAGATAGATGTATTAATGTCAGGAATTTCAAAATTTTTTGTTTCCTTCATTGTTTTTACTTTTCATCATCTTATAACTTGAATAAAAGAATTCTTTAAATAATTTAAATATTGTAAGATCAGTTATACTTAACAAAAAATTATAAATTTTGTATTATTAGAATGTCCTTGGAAAAATATGGAAGTTTGTAAAAATGATTGGCAGCTTATGAATAGTGATAAAGAAAAGCTTCAATATGCTGTATTTTGCAATTTGTGGGAAAAAGGATATTATATTACACCAGGAATCAAATTTGGAGGTGATTTTTTGGCTTATGCAGGTTTGTATTTTATTCTACAAATGGCTTAGAATAGGGCATTCATAGTAAATCAGTTCTTGCCACCCTACATTTTAAAGGGAACATGTTCCAAATACTAATGCTACTTTTATTTTATGACAGGAAATCCAACACTATACCACGCCTTGTATATAATTGTATGTGTGCAGTATGAGGAAACTTTTTCACCACTTAGGTTAATTGCACTTAGTAGACTAGGAACCCATGTAAAGAAAACAGCAGTGTTGGCAACTGTAAAACCATCTGGAAGAGTCGACTATTTATCTATCAAATGGGAAGGATCGCGCAAATTGGATAATCCAATAAAAGAAACTGATTCATAAATGGTGTACTTTTATTTTTATTGTGAAATAAAAATCATTGCAATATATCAAATTTTCAAGTGCATATTATTAAAATACTGTATTTTTTTCTGAGGCTAGAATTTACAAATATTCTCAGAAATATAAGTAATAAAAATAATTCAATTTATAATGTTAATAGTATTTTAATAATATGCACTTAAAATATAGAAAAAATACAGCAATAAAAACATATAATTATTTGAATTTGACAGCTTTTGTGTTCATTTTTATTCTAAGAGAAAATTAACAATGCAAAATAATACTTATAAATTTTTTTTAATTTTAAAAAAATTACAAAAAGTAGTAAGAAAATATAAAGCGCTTATATGAAATTAATACTTTATACATAGCATTAAATGAGGAAGACTGTATTTTCAGCAACCATAACTTGATTACTGTCCATCATCATATTGAGTGCAGCCATTATTTCTTCAGGAGTAAACAATTCTTCTGGCGATTCTTTTGTGACAAAATCAGTAACTGCTGATACTGCAACCGATTGTTTGTGCTCCTTAGTGAAGAGTTTAAATAACAAAGAACGGAATGTTTTTAATCTAAAAAATAAATAAATTTAGATGAATTATTTTGTAAATAGCACTACTATATGAATCCTGTATAATATTTAAACACTAGCAGATGAGCCCTGAACTGCTCAGGCGAAAATTAAGATTATTAGATTATAGCCGATCTTACCCATTTTTACCAGGTGGAAGATAAAACATAAATTTTAATATTTGTTTCCTTTAATAACATATATTTATTTTAAAAAGTCAAATTGATGTTAACTCAATTCTTATGTATATACAATTAAATAGTTCTGCAAATATACTGCATATAGTGAAATTAGCAATCATTGGGAATTAAATTAATTCATGAATTAAGTCATTAAGAATTAGGCTGAAATTTTAACTTTACATTTATATTTGTTCAGGCAGAATGAAGAAATAAAATTAAAATAGTTTATTAAAGATTTGACAACAGTATAGTTGCATACAAAAATGGAAAATACAGAAGAGCGTTGTTTATCCGAATCAATTGGGGACTGGGGTTGTTCGAATAACTTATTTTTCAGATAACCGATTATGTACGAAAAAATATATTAACCTATCCCATGTTGAAATTTTTCTCCGTTTCGTGTCGCTTCCTGTTGAATTTTCATTGATGTTAAGCCTAATGTAAACTTTTTAAAATAATAATCGTGGCTATTGTATCATTAAAAATTATTTCTTTATTTTTTACAAACAAAATAAATATATTGAAAAATATAAAAACAAAAAAAAATTATACTTTAGAAGTTAATCTAGTATCAAAAACATTCGATTCAGCACGACACACAGTCCTCAGAAAAACACCACACAAAAGTGCTAGTGCTGCCAGCTAAAACACACACATCAACAAAAAAATATTGGAGTAGCCCAAGATAAAGCCAAAGATTGCAGCGCCACAGCACTAGCGAAAATTTAAATTTGCCGACTGGAATTCTTTCGGATAAACGACGCTCTACTGTAATGTTAAAAATTGATAATAGAGCATTTAGACCAATTGTTCTCAACCTTTGAGGCTACAGAACATCATTCATATACTTTTTATTATGTGAAGCATTAGTATCAATATACACTCGTTGCACCCAGAAGTTGTCAGAATTGAACAAAATTGTATGTGTGAGTGTAATGGTGATATAAGTTAAGTGATTACAAAATGAAAGCAAAAGAATCATTTATTGCAGGAAAAACTACAAAAGAAAGGAGGGTCTTTTGTATTGTGCAGAAACATGATGTGATACAGGTGGGCATGGAAGCATACAGGTGCAGTATTGTGTCCTGTGGCATTTCAGTCCACAGTTACTGCAAGCGGTCCTCTAGTTTGGCCAAACTCCTAGGCCTTACAACTTGGTATCCCAGGTGATCCCAGGCAGTCCTATGACACCGTTGCTGTGTGTCATAGCAACGGAGCATTATCCCGTTGGAAAATGGGTCTTCGGAGTTCTGCCATAGAGAGGCAACAGATGTGGCTGCAGGATATCACTAACACCACAGGGCTGTCATGGTCCCTTGGATCACTACTAGAGGAGTCTGGCTGTTGTATGTGATGGCACCCCACACCATCACACCAGTTGTGGAACAGTGTGTTGCTACAAAGTTTAAGCAGGACTGAGGCTTTTATCACAAGACCTTCAGTGACAAATCCATCATCAGTGCCCACACTGATGATGGATTTGTCACTGTAGATGACTTTGTTTCATTCCATTGTGGTCCAATCCCATTGGGATCAATACCACTCCAAATGGAGGCAATGGTGAGTGGTGTCAATGGGAGCCCACATAATGGCTGCTGCAATACCAAATGTTCCTCACCCAGGTGCCTCAAAATGGTATGGTTTGTAATGGTGGTGCCACCTGTGTCCAGATGGTGGACAATGATGGCTGTCGGGTTGGAACGTCATCAACGACGTTCCAACTAGAGTACGAAGTGCTTAGTTCCCATAATTCCATTCTCAGCAAGATGGATTCCATTCAAATGTCTTACCAATTACCCACAATTCAATGGAAAGTAGCAGTCAACATATCTGTTGAGTGCTGAGTGTGTTGAGTCAGCGCTACCTCAATGTTGAAAAAAGGAACAAATTTTAACGAATGTTGAGATCAGCGCTGAGTCAGAGTTGAAAATTGGAATGTCCCGTGTGTGCATGCTTTTTGGAAGACAAAGTGGTCCTCTTGGCTAGTGATCTGCTGAGTGTGTCCTGAGCCTGGGTGCCATGTTTATGAGCTCTTTCTCACCCACTGGTTCCAACACCTCAGTGTTGTCAGAACAGCCTAGGTGGTGGGCTATTTGGCAAGACGACTATCAGGCTTCTCTCAACCTTATGATCCTTTCCCTCTCAATCTTGACTTATTCTTAGGGTCTTAGATTGCAACATAAAGGCATTTCTAGTGATACAGTGTCCCTCTGCGACAGGTGAACTACAGTCAGGATGCTTTGCATGCTTTTTCATAGATCAAGGAGGATGTATTTTAACACCCTCTGCTGGCATTACACAACAAGCAAGCTATAACTCTTAATCATTTCTATATCTGCTTAAGACTTATCTGCATGACAAGTTTCACAGTGCACTAATTTTTATGGCAATGAGTAGTCAAAAATTGGTAATTCCATATTTACAATTCTCAAGAAACAATGAAGCAATNAGCATAATTCTGCAGGTTTTCTTCAGTTTACTTTAGTTAAAAGTGGAGTAGATAGAAATTTATTTATAGAATGACTGACAAGCTGAGTCAGAAATAATTTTTTGATTATGTAATTTTTTTTTGTTTTCTATTAAGCAACATAAACTTTTATTTAATACCTGTTAACACAATAATTTGTAATAATTAGTAACACAGTTATAAGTGAAAAATATATATTTATTCTTTACAACTTATAATTCTAATTTTCTCTCATAGTAATGATTTTGAAATATGACTATTATGCAAATAAAATTCTCAGATGACCTGAGAATTTTATTTGCATAATAGTGAGGTTGACCTGAAAATGAAAAATTGTATACAAAATAAAATCATTATAAAATTATATTGTATATTTAAATATGATATAGCACTTCCTGTGCCAAGGTTAAATGATTTTTTCTCGAATCTTATCAATTTGGATAAGAGTTTAATTTGAACATTAGGAAAATATGTTGGACACATCTGAAAATCATTCAGATTTAAAGGATTACTTGAATTACTTTGGTATTATTTGAGTGGAAATCCAGTTCTGTTGTGGAGTAACTTATAAAATGAATATTGTTTTACTTTCATAAGTACCAGTGATTGTAATTAAAGTACTCCTATTCATTGTTGTCTGGAGAGACATTTAGCAGTTCAAACTCAGCTAAATTTGTTTTGCTGACATTTCTAGAAATGTGGAAGTGATTTCCACATTTCTAGGAATGGGAAAAAACTTAATTCCAAAACTCACCATTATGGTATTTGTGATGAAGTGCAAAAGAAAAAAAAATATATAACATATGAATAATGCATATATGCTATGGTCAATTTCTGGATATAAAACTGCCCATAGCATTTGAAATACCATTCATATTACTATAAATCAGCAGCAATTCATATAACACCTGAGGGCTCCTTTTTTTTGTGATGCTGTTTAATAGACTGCCAATGCTGTAAATGTGCTTCAAGAGTTAAGATACCTTAAGAAATTGCACCAAAGTTTTTTGCCACTTGCAGAGCCATAACACCATAATGGTGAATTTTTGAACTAGATTTTCTTCCTAAGGAAATTCTTCCACATGTTCAGAAATGTCAGCATACAAAATTTGATTGTTTGCACTGCTACATGTTGCGCCAGATAACATTGAATAGAGTATTTTAATTATGACTATCCTGTAACCTAAAGATTATAAGTTTCTAAATTAGCTAATTCTTTGATAAATAAATAGTTAATGGCATCTAAAAAAGGCTGGAATAACCCTAAAATACCAACTTTATTGGGTCCCTTTTGAATTTGAATATAATCTAGCACTTTTCATTCTAGTAAGGTATAACAGTAATGACAAACATTGTCGTTTGTCGTTACTGTTAAAAAAAAAACAGCATTATACACCAACTAAAATTACAGAACTTAAATTTTCATTAAATGTCAAAAGACAATTCTGCAAAATAAAATCATTATAAAATTATATTGTAGTAAATATAACTATACTTAGCTTAATATATTTACTTGCATGCCTTAGATAATTTCTATTCATTTTTTTGTGAATAATTGTGAATTATATAGTTCAGTAGAAATATTAAAATTTAAATTTAGATTAATAGAAAGACATATGCCACTGGTATAATAATAATAGTAATAATAATAATAATAATGGTATGATGTTTAAATAATTTCAAATATTGTATAATTTATCATCCTGATTTTAACATACTTTGCTACTAACCCAGAGAACAGTTTCCTGACATTTTCTAAAACAGACAGTAATGAGAAAACATGATCTATTTAATGTTATGCAATAAGGTCATATTACTTCTATTTTTTAAAAAATGTTTCATTTCAATCTGATGTTATGAACTATTCAAAACAATGCTCTTTCTTGAAATCATGAACTCTAATTCTACTTTTTCTGTTGTTATCACTATTAGTTTTTTTTCTCCTTTAACATTTATTCCTTTCAAAATATGAGAAGAAAATAAAAATTACAACTGCTGTTTATCTTTTGTCTTATAAATAGTAAATTTTGATTTGCAGAATGTGTTACAATTTAAGGAAACAGATACATTGCAAAACCATTGTTTCTCATTTAGTTACAATTAGGTCATTTCATCAAAAGTTTGTTTGCTTTGCTAATTCCATTTTTTAGCCTGTCATTTAAAGCATTAAAAAAGTTGACTGAAAAACGCCTATAAATGTTATTACTTTATATATTTTGGTTGTCTTCACAGATTGTTTAAAGAAATAGTTTTAAACAACTTTTTAATATCCTTATAGTAAAGTTCTGTGTTGTTGTTGTCACTGTTAAATTTTAGATGCAGGAGATTTTTAAAGGGGAAAAGAAATCAATTGTCATTAGACATTTCTAATTAAATGCATAAAAAATAAATTGAAAGAATTTATCCATTTAGATCATTGTTCTTCAAAAACTTTTGTGATGAGATTCAGGTTTCATAACCTCTTGTATAATATAACTACATCCATTTCTCGTTTTCTGTTTATAAATAACTATAAATGATGATAAAATATAGTGAACTTTTGATTATCTGGAATGAATGGAAAAATATCATCTGGTTAATCTAGTATGATAAATGAAATAGGTAAATTTTCAATTGAACAAAAAGAACAATGCATACAACTATCTCTCATACAAAGTGAGACAATTTAATTCCTGGAATGCACCTTAAAAACTATACGAGGTGCATTCAAGTTATAACACCTCTGATTATTTTTCTCAGGACTGGAAACAGATAGAAACATGCGGTCTGTTTTAAAATACGTGTGCACTCGTTGTGAATGCATGACAGAGATGGTAGCACTGTACGGCACACAGAACTCTAGCGGCAGCAGCGAGAATGAAGACTGTTTTTGATACTTAAAATGGCAATGTTTTCATTACAAGAACAGCGTGTAATCATTCATTTTCTCCATTTGAGTGGTATGACACCAATTGAAATTCATCGCCAGTTGAGTGAAACATATGGTGATGGTGTCATAGATGTATCTAATGTGCATTCGTGGGTGCAACAGTTCAAAGAAGGCAGAACATTGTGTGACAACAAATCAAGACAATCTTGGCCTCGCACCAGCTGGTCTGATGACATAATCGAGCAAGTGGAGAAAGTTGTTTTGGAGGATCGCCAAATGAGTGTGGAACACATCGCCTATAAAGTACATTTCTGTGGGATCTGTGCACACAATCCTGCATGAAGACCTGAAAAGACCAGCACATCAGGTAAACGTGACGCTTCAGTTTCTTTGTGACAACAACTTTGAAGTGATTTCTCATGCTCCCTACTCACCTGATCTGGTTCCTAGTGACTTTTGGCTGTTTCCAATGATGAAAGACACTCTCCGTGCTTGCACATTCACTAGCCATGCCCCTACTGCATCAGCAATTTTCCAGTGGTCAAATCAGACTCCTAAAGAAGCATTCACAGTGGCCATGGAATCATGGTGTTGATGTTGTGAAAAATGTGTATGGCTGCAGGGAGATTATGTCAAGAAGTAACACAAGTTTCACAGTTTTTGTATGATTAGTTTGTGAGAAAAAAATTAGAGGTGTTATAACTTGAATGCACCACGTACATGCAGAACTGTACACTAGTGGCTACTGTCACTCTCTTTGTGCATCTATACATTGACTTAAATGGCATTCCCATTTCTGGAAGCAAGCCTGGAACTCATTTTCTGGAATACTGTTGAGCAGCCATCTCACGTTCTGTCGAATATCAGTTATATTTAGAAAATCTTTCAGTGCTCTTTTAATTTTTAAAATAGCTAGAAATCACAGGGAGCTAATTCAGGTGATGAATAGGCAGGATGATCTAATTGGATAATTGCTTTTTTTTTTTTTTTGCCCAGAAAATGTCTCACTGTGACTTGGCACATTATCATGATGAATGATCCACTTGTTGGGTCACAGTTCAGGACTTTTTCTTCAAACAGAATCTTGTAATCTCTGCAATACTTCTAAGTAGTAGTGTTCTAAATCTAAATCTTGCACTCTGTTAATATTAACAACCACCATTGTTGTTTTTGGCTGTGCTTCTTGGGTCTCTTCTCACATTTCACCCAGCTTTGAATCTTATGCCATTCGAACACACTGGCATCTTCACCATATGCCACTTGCAACAGTTGCAATTTCTCAGCAGCACATTTGCCAATTTTTGCACAAAATTTAATATTAATATGTTGCTTTAAATTTTAGTCACTCGTTTTTATGCCGAAGAGTACATACAGATAGCTATTACCTTCCCATTAGCTAATTAACAACTAGCTCTATCAGCTTGAAATGTATGTATGTATTAGTTCAAACATGTTCGAACATGAATGTGCATGTCACTTCAATATAATTATGTCACAGGCAACACCACATGGCTATTCCAGGAATTAAATTGTCACACTTTGCATGCAATTCATTTTTGTGATTAATACTGTATGCATTATAATCACATACTTTATAATATTGAGATACAGGTAAATAAAGGTTATTTACAAAAATGAGTATTTTCTTGTGGATATAAAAATTTCAATATTTACAGTGTTTCACAATCAGTCCTGAAATCACTTCTAGATTTCAGGACTAAAAATAAGAAAATGATATTGATAACAGAGCTAATTTATTCTCTTCCAGGATATTCTTTCATTTCACAAAATGAAAGAATACCCTGGAAATGTAAAAGCAAAAACTACTTCAAAAGACTATAAAATTAATTTAAAATGTGTAATTTATTCCAAAAATCTTTTATAAAATATTTTCATATTTACACAGTTTTTAAATGGAATTGTGTATTTAAATATAATAAAGGAAAATTAATAAAGCTATTTTTCCTACCATATAAAGAAGAATCTTGTCACCAATAATGATTTATTTTCTCTTTCCTAATTATAACTGACAGTTTTAAATACTACCTAAGATGGATGAATTGTATGATACTGCTTTTTATTTTTGTAACTCTGGTTCTCTTGAGAAAGTAAAAATATCAATTTCAGATTCATGAGAATAAAATACTACAACTGGAAATAAAATAAATAGAAACAAATTGCCTTGTACAGCAGGGGTGGCCAACTTTTGTATACATAAGATCTACTTTTTATCTTAAAAATGTGTTGCAATTGACTTGTTGTCGTAGGCATAGTCTAAGTGGCGAGGGGGGTATGAAATATATGCTATGTTTAGATAGGTAAGAAAAGCCACAATTTAATTTAAAACATGAAGAAAAGGTACTTACATTTTAAACAGAAGAAAAATTGAAACTCAACGTTGTGAGTTTTGGAGACCACCACTTCACCTTTCCTCTCTCTCCCTTCCTCTTGTCCTGACCTACTCTCTCTGTCCCTCTTTCAGCTTTTCTTTTTTTTTTGTTTTTTCGGTAAAAGGGAAATAAGAAATGTAGACAAAGGGTGACACCTTTGTCGACATTTCTGGTTTTCCTTTTACAACTGTATGCAAATGGATTGCACATGGACCAACAAAGCTGCATCTGTTGGAGGACGTGGAGGTCCAATATCACTACAGTTGCATTTGCATGTACGTTCACGCATTGCATTCGATTTCAAGTGTAACACATTAAGTCAAGACATCACAAGTGATTGACCAAAATTGGCTTCGTGATTGACTTGTTGGCCACCCCTGTTGTACAGTATATTTTTGGTTTATTTTTAAAGTTTAAGTGAAATTTGGAAAAAATCTCATTTGTAAATTTTGCTTTGAATTGATTCTAACTGCTAAAATTTTGAAATGATTATGTAAAAGGAATGAGCAAAAATTATTGTGACATCACAATACTGGACTCCAAGTTTTGATTTATTTGATTTAAAATATATGCTATTGATCTCAAATTGGTAGTGTCTTGTCCCTGTATATCATACTTTTCCTGATAATAACAGTGTCATGCTGGTCATCTATGTAATTCTGTTCTGGGGAAAATTTTTAAATTGAAATCACATGATTTCCAGTTAAGACTGGAAGTTTGTATATAGTTAATTGGGACTAACTGTCCCTAAGCTTTCCATATCTGGTCTTGACTTTTGTCTATCTAACATTGTTCTTGAGATGAAGGACAGATAAACAGCAAATGGGAATTTATAGGTCTATAATTTTTTCAAATTGCAGTTCAATAATCTATCAGCCATTGTTGATATTTCTATTTTTAAATTTTTACAGAAATTAGTTTTTAATTAATACAATTATAGGTAATATTGGATTTGGGTAAGATTACTTTACATACCTTTTTATCCAAATGAAAACATCTGAGATGTAAAAAAATTACACCAAGTAAAAATTTATGATGATTTAGAGTGGTCAAAATTTTTATTTGGAGTTTTTTTGGTAAAGATAAGCTTGGCACTTGGAGGCAATATGTAGAAAACAATAATACAGATAAAAATCTTGTGTGTACCACTTCCAATCACCAAGCTTATCTTTACCAAAGAAAAACTCATAAGAAAAATTTTGACTCATGTCTAAATTGTCATAAATTTTTACATCTCAGATGTTTTTGTTTAATAATTGTATTACTACATCAAGACATAAAACAATAACATGTAATTTTGTTGGTGTTGACTGACGCTTTCAATACACCATTTAGAAAGATTGTTATAAAAAGTTTTAAATCACATAAATTTGAGCTTTTGTAATTCTGAGTAACATTTTGAATAAAATTCATTTGGTTTCCATGCAATTTTATTCTTATAAGCATAAAATTAAGCCATAAAACTGAATTAGCTCTATGGGAAATCCCATGAACTTTGACCTATTGACCAGGAAGTTTGACTAGCACCTAACCAATAATAAGAAAGGCTTAAATTTAAAATTTGAGATTTCTAGACCCAGTAGTTTTTTCTCTGTGAGCATCTGCAGTGCCAGATGAAGAAGAAAATTCAGCTTTTTTGGCAGTTTTTGTGCTTTTGAATTGCTTATATTTTGGCAACGACATTACAGAAAATCTTGAAATTTGCACACTACCTAAGAAAACAATTTTCTTTCAAACCAGATATTCCGAATTACTTCAGGTGTTTGGGGATGGAGAAATCGACCCTTGAAAATCAGCAATTCTGATTCCCACATATATAGTCAGTTACTTTTTTACTTGACAGGGAGTCACTGGTCACTGTCATAATTCCTAATGCTGTTCCTAATGTCAATAATTCCTAATTGTGAACAGCATTAGGAATTATTGACATTAGGAATTATTCATAAATCATTGAAAATCAGCATTAGGAATTATTGACATTAGGAATTATTCAGAAATCATTGAAATTGGAGTAAAATTAGTTTGTTGTCTTGTTAACTTTGTACACAAAATAAAATAAAATTTAAAAAAACACTGAAAAATAAATTAAAATTACTAATTTTAGGAATATAACATGTATACTGAAGCAGGTTTGGCTAAAACATGAGGATTTTAAATTCCATTAAAGCAAATACATTTCCGTTTTTATGTATTTCAAACATTTTTAGATTTCACAGAACTTGGCAAATTTATCCAATCGTGGATAGAAAAAAATATGATTTTAATCAAAAAAATTAGGAATATTCATGGTACATTTGCTGAGTTATATGAAATCTATAAATAAATAAACCAGATAGATGTATTAATGTCAGGAATTTCAAAATTTTTTGTTTCCTTCATTGTTTTTACTTTTCATCATCTTATAACTTGAATAAAAGAATTCTTTAAATAATTTAAATATTGTAAGATCAGTTATACTTAACAAAAAATTATAAATTTTGTATTATTAGAATGTCCTTGGAAAAATATGGAAGTTTGTAAAAATGATTGGCAGCTTATGAATAGTGATAAAGAAAAGCTTCAATATGCTGTATTTTGCAATTTGTGGGAAAAAGGATATTATATTACACCAGGAATCAAATTTGGAGGTGATTTTTTGGCTTATGCAGGTTTGTATTTTATTCTACAAATGGCTTAGAATAGGGCATTCATAGTAAATCAGTTCTTGCCACCCTACATTTTAAAGGGAACATGTTCCAAATACTAATGCTACTTTTATTTTATGACAGGAAATCCAACACTATACCACGCCTTGTATATAATTGTATGTGTGCAGTATGAGGAAACTTTTTCACCACTTAGGTTAATTGCACTTAGTAGACTAGGAACCCATGTAAAGAAAACAGCAGTGTTGGCAACTGTAAAACCATCTGGAAGAGTCGACTATTTATCTATCAAATGGGAAGGATCGCGCAAATTGGATAATCCAATAAAAGAAACTGATTCATAAATGGTGTACTTTTATTTTTATTGTGAAATAAAAATCATTGCAATATATCAAATTTTCAAGTGCATATTATTAAAATACTGTATTTTTTTCTGAGGCTAGAATTTACAAATATTCTCAGAAATATAAGTAATAAAAATAATTCAATTTATAATGTTAATAGTATTTTAATAATATGCACTTAAAATATAGAAAAAATACAGCAATAAAAACATATAATTATTTGAATTTGACAGCTTTTGTGTTCATTTTTATTCTAAGAGAAAATTAACAATGCAAAATAATACTTATAAATTTTTTTTAATTTTAAAAAAATTACAAAAAGTAGTAAGAAAATATAAAGCGCTTATATGAAATTAATACTTTATACATAGCATTAAATGAGGAAGACTGTATTTTCAGCAACCATAACTTGATTACTGTCCATCATCATATTGAGTGCAGCCATTATTTCTTCAGGAGTAAACAATTCTTCTGGCGATTCTTTTGTGACAAAATCAGTAACTGCTGATACTGCAACCGATTGTTTGTGCTCCTTAGTGAAGAGTTTAAATAACAAAGAACGGAATGTTTTTAATCTAAAAAATAAATAAATTTAGATGAATTATTTTGTAAATAGCACTACTATATGAATCCTGTATAATATTTAAACACTAGCAGATGAGCCCTGAACTGCTCAGGCGAAAATTAAGATTATTAGATTATAGCCGATCTTACCCATTTTTACCAGGTGGAAGATAAAACATAAATTTTAATATTTGTTTCCTTTAATAACATATATTTATTTTAAAAAGTCAAATTGATGTTAACTCAATTCTTATGTATATACAATTAAATAGTTCTGCAAATATACTGCATATAGTGAAATTAGCAATCATTGGGAATTAAATTAATTCATGAATTAAGTCATTAAGAATTAGGCTGAAATTTTAACTTTACATTTATATTTGTTCAGGCAGAATGAAGAAATAAAATTAAAATAGTTTATTAAAGATTTGACAACAGTATAGTTGCATACAAAAATGGAAAATACAGAAGAGCGTTGTTTATCCGAATCAATTGGGGACTGGGGTTGTTCGAATAACTTATTTTTCAGATAACCGATTATGTACGAAAAAATATATTAACCTATCCCATGTTGAAATTTTTCTCCGTTTCGTGTCGCTTCCTGTTGAATTTTCATTGATGTTAAGCCTAATGTAAACTTTTTAAAATAATAATCGTGGCTATTGTATCATTAAAAATTATTTCTTTATTTTTTACAAACAAAATAAATATATTGAAAAATATAAAAACAATAAAAAATTATACTTCAGAAGTTAATCTAGTATCAAAAACGTAAAATATTTGAGTAGCCCAAGACATAGCCAAAGATTGCAGCGCCACAGCACTAGCGAAAATTTAAATTTGCCGACTGGAATTCTTTCGGATAAACGACGCTCTACTGTAATGTTAAAAATTGATAATAGAGCATTTAGACCAATTGTTCTCAACCTTTGAGGCTACAGAACATCATTCATATACTTTTTATTATGTGAAGCATTAGTATCAATATACACTCGTTGCACCCAGAAGTTGTCAGAATTGAACAAAATTGTATGTGTGAGTGTAATGGTGATATAAGTTAAGTGATTACAAAATGAAAGCAAAAGAATCATTTATTGCAGGAAAAACTACAAAAGAAAGGAGGGTCTTTTGTATTGTGCAGAAACATGATGTGATACAGGTGGGCATGGAAGCATACAGGTGCAGTATTGTGTCCTGTGGCATTTCAGTCCACAGTTACTGCAAGCGGTCCTCTAGTTTGGCCAAACTCCTAGGCCTTACAACTTGGTATCCCAGGTGATCCCAGGCAGTCCTATGACACCGTTGCTGTGTGTCATAGCAACGGAGCATTATCCCGTTGGAAAATGGGTCTTGGGAGTTCTGCCATAGAGAGGCAACAGATGTGGCTGCAGGATATCACTAACACCACAGGGCTGTCATGGTCCCTTGGATCACTACTAGAGGTGTCTGGCTGTTGTATGTGATGGCACCCCACACCATCACACCAGTTGTGGAACAGTGTGTTGCTACAAAGTTTAAGCAGGACTGAGGCTTTTATCACAAGACCTTCAGTGACAAATCCATCATCAGTGCCCACACTGATGATGGATTTGTCACTGTAGATGACTTTGTTTCATTCCATTGTGGTCCAATCCCATTGGGATCAATACCACTCCAAATGGAGGCAATGGTGAGTGGTGTCAATGGGAGCCCACATAATGGCTGCTGCAATACCAAATGTTCCTCACCCAGGTGCCTCAAAATGGTATGGTTTGTAATGGTGGTGCCACCTGTGTCCAGATGGTGGACAATGATGGCTGTCGGGTTGGAACGTCATCAACGACGTTCCAACTAGAGTACGAAGTGCTTAGTTCCCATAATTCCATTCTCAGCAAGATGGATTCCATTCAAATGTCTTACCAATTACCCACAATTCAATGGAAAGTAGCAGTCAACATATCTGTTGAGTGCTGAGTGTGTTGAGTCAGCGCTACCTCAATGTTGAAAAAAGGAACGAATTTTAACGAATGTTGAGATCAGCGCTGAGTCAGAGTTGAAAATTGGAATGTCCCGTGTGTGCATGCTTTTTGGAAGACAAAGTGGTCCTCTTGGCTAGTGATCTGCTGAGTGTGTCCTGAGCCTGGGTGCCATGTTTATGAGCTCTTTCTCACCCACTGGTTCCAACACCTCAGTGTTGTCAGAACAGCCTAGGTGGTGGGCTATTTGGCAAGACGACTATCAGGCTTCTCTCAACCTTATGATCCTTTCCCTCTCAATCTTGACTTATTCTTAGGGTCTTAGATTGCAACATAAAGGCATTTCTAGTGATACAGTGTCCCTCTGCGACAGGTGAACTACAGTCAGGATGCTTTGCATGCTTTTTCATAGATCAAGGAGGATGTATTTTAACACCCTCTGCTGGCATTACACAACAAGCAAGCTATAACTCTTAATCATTTCTATATCTGCTTAAGACTTATCTGCATGACAAGTTTCACAGTGCACTAATTTTTATGGCAATGAGTAGTCAAAAATTGGTAATTCCATATTTACAATTCTCAAGAAACAATGAAGCAATAAGCTAATAAACTTTATTGCATTGAATAAAATAGAAACATGTAATTGTCTACAAATAAAGTAATAAGTTATAGTACATAAATTTGGAATAAAAACTTTAAAATTTTTCATGAAACACTAGAGGCAAGTTTGCCAAACACCAGTTAAGAACCACTGATTTAGACAAACCACTAAAGTAACCCAAAAAAGAAAAATGAAGTAAATATTTTAAAAAGAAATCAAAATATTTATCAAGCACTGCCTATATAGTTGCTGTCTTCTTATTTTCTTCATAGAAACATTTTCAGAAATTACAGTAAATGTAAAAAGAGAAAACTATTTGAATAAAAGCACTGCACTAGGAAAATTAAGATCACTTTTCCCTACTAATTAATGGCAAGCAGAAGTGGACAGAAAGGATTATTTAAACATTGCTAACTCTGAACTCTGTTGAGCTAGCAATATTGAACTTTCTGCAAACAGTCCCACATTAACCAAAATCCACATATTCTGAGTTACCTGTATTATATGATAGCAGTGCTATCACTGTTATTATACAGAACTCAAAAAAGAAGGAAAAAGCCAAATGGTTTAACTAAAATTATTACTAAATTTTATTGTGAACTGTGAAGTTAATGTACTATAATACTAAATGCTTACTGTACTTATAAGGATGCCTGAAATTTTGAAATTTCTAATCTCCCTTCTCAAGAGCCAAATTCTGTCTTGGTTTCTGTGAAAGATAGTGGTAAGAAACACTAGTAATTTTGAGATATGCTATGAATTTGTAATTTAAACTGTGCCACTATCTTTCATTGGAGCTGAGATAGGATTTATCCCTATGAAAATGGGATTGGGATATGGCAAATATACCACTGAATAACACCAATTACATATAGGTATTCTCAAGGAGTTCTATTTGTCTAATACTGGGCAGAAGCAGGAAATAGCTTAGTGCAATATTTTTGTATATATCCTGTATATAACATTTCTTTGATACTAACATGCACTTTTCTAAAACATAATTGATTCTATGACAAATCTCTGTCTTATAAACAAAACAACAATCAGAAACATAACCAAACAATTGCCTTAAATAAATGCTATATTGGGCTATAACTCCACTAATTTAACGATTAATACTAAGTAATTTGCTACTAGAGATAGAGATGGCACCTAACATCTATCTCTAGTAAGTAGCAAATTACTTAGTATTAATCATTAAATTAGTGGAGTTATAGCCCAATTATTTAAGGCAATCGTTTGGTTATGTTTCTATATACATATCAGGCTTAGCAATGTTTGATATACTTACAATAATCAGAAGTCATTATGAATTGACCATGTGATGTGTCAAACACCAATAACATCATTTTGGCTTCACATTACTTCAAATGAGCTTTACTAGTAACAAGCTGTTATTTTTAAAAAAAGTTTTAAATGTTCAAACAATAGTTTAAATTAATGCCTTTAAGACAACATCACGATGTAGCATTAAAATAAATAATGTTTAGCAGCTCTATTTCCATGCTATTCTGCATATACAATAACTATTTGTTTCATAGCATTTGTATCCTTTTTTCAAATTTCTTGTTAAACAAAATAAAGGTGACTATTTAACTTTTTCCTTCCATAAAAATCTTAAAATTTGATTTCAAACTCATGGTGCATTGTAGAAGCAATGATGAAAAACTGGTTTTGCTAGCATAACTGATAACACTTTCCAAACTTAGGAATAGGACAACTTTAAAAGTAAAAAATACATTAAGTTTTTCACTTTTTGGCTCTTTACCTGTGTCATTCATGAAGATTTCATTTCAAAAAAATGAGAAACACAGCAACAAAAACAAATTTACTTAATAAAAAATCTGAATAAATCTGGTTTTAATTGTTAATATAAGTTTAATTAAATCCAGATCTATTTGTAGATGATTGTCATCATTTATTTCACTATTTTGATGAATTATAGAGTTCTGCTGTATTAAAATAAAGTATCTGAAAAATTACTTTTAGATATACTTTTCATACAAATATTTACCTTGCTTTAGGAACTTCAACAGAAGGTGTTTTGGGAACTTCTGATTTATCTTTCCTCATTGGTGGAATATCATTGGCTATAAAATAAATAATTATGAAAGCTTGATTAATTATGCAGCAATTAATAAAAATTCATTAATTTAAAATAGATACAGTAGAAGTTTGTTACTCTTGAATGTACAGCAATCCAGCACCGTCTGAAAAATAGCCAATAATCTGGCATGGTAGTGTTTCATAAACTGGAATTTGTTTGGACACATGATGCACTAAAGATAACCATGTTCATTTATGTTTTTTGCAGGATTTTTAATTTGTTATGCACTGTATCATCTGTTGCACTGTTTGCACATACTCTTTAATCAAACAGATTAAAGAGTATGTGCAAACAAACAAAAAAAGCATATAATAGTATGCACTGGTAAAAAATGTACAACAATGTTTGGATGACACACACAAATACTTACTGAATTTTTCAACAAAAATAGCTGGTAAACTGTTGACCAAAACTAGACAACAATTTGAAGAATATGTTTGCAAATTTTTTATGATATATAATTCATGTGTGATAACCCTTTCATTAAAATAATTTACTATGTATATGTATGTGCTAAAAAATATTTTTGTATTATGTTTCAAATGCTGAGAATTTGCAAACATAATACAAATATATTAGAATTGGATTCCTTTACCTGTTGTTGGTGACTTTTAGCAGAAGCTGTTTGGATCATCAGATCTGCGATTTTCAGTGTGTTTTCATTGTTTTTTGTGTTTATTAGTTAGTACTAGTGTTCTAGAGTCGATTGATACTTTTCTTCAATATTGGTTAGAAAGTGTTTGTTTGTTTGAGTGTTTATATTTTGTTAGGCTAAATTAGCTTCATCTCTGTAATTTGGATTAGGTCTAGCAGAAACTTTGTTTTTTACTTTAAATTCAGGTTATTTTGCTCTCTGTAGAATATTCACTGTTTCTCCTAGATGTTTCAATTAGGTTATTCTGCTTCTTACAGGGTATGCTAGCTTAGTTTCTGTGTTATTTTATTATTAGTTTGAAGTCTTTACTTTAGTTTTAAGCATTAAACTTTATTCTGTCTAGCTTTTATGTAGCTGAACTACTTATTGATGTATGTTACAATTCAGGTTTTCTTTTATACCCATGGCTTTGCAGCCTAAAAACTGCATGCCAACATTAATTGTACAGGGAGTAGCAACCAGGAATGGAGGGTTAGAGTCAATTTTAAAAAATACAGACTCGAGAATTGTTTATTTTTTCCACCAACTCTCTATATCTGACAGTAACCATATATACACTGCTCAGAGGGATCCTTCTTTTCTCTTCTTTCTAACTCCTCACCCCCCGCCTTCTCTTCCCCTTCTTCCGCCGACTAAACAGTTTGTGTAGAATGTCACATAATATAGTTCTAGACTAAGATTGGTTAGGCACAAATCTATACAAGTAGTGATATCACAAAAATTAAAGCTTTATCAACTTGTTTGCAGATACTTTGCAGAGCATGCTTACTATGTCAAAATGACATCATTTTGATACAGGAAACTGTTGAAATATACTGTAAGCAAGAACTTATCTGATATTACATCTCTGTATTCTGTAAATTGTTAGCTTCATAAGTCAAAGATTATGACTGAAAATGTTCTTTAATTGAAGTGGCTTAAAATATTTTATTTTAATATGTCTACAAAGATTACTTTTAAACAGTTAGTTAATAGTTTAAAATTTAATACCTTTGTTGTACTATACACATATATGATATATGTAATAGTTTATTATATTTATGCTCTCATTTAATTAATTAAATTCAATTAATGAAAAACAAAACAGAAGATATACTTACAATCTTCAGCTTGAAAATCATATGGATCAGTACTATCAGTTTTCTGTTCTCCTGCATCAGATGTTCTGGTTCTGAAAATATACATATATTAAATTATAAAGTTAAACAATATACTGAAGAATTGCATGTCAAATATGATTCAATAATAATAAAATTTCTCAAAGTACAACTTCCAGTAATATGAAATGAAGATTTAACTTTGTTTTATATTAGATTTTAATAATTTATATACTACTCACCAAATAAACCATCACCAGTTCATAATCAAACAGAAAAATTCTTGCTACGAATGTTTTCATCTATTTGTAATAGACATCCTCAGATATTGACAATATCAAACTAACAGCTAGAAGAGTAGAATGTTTTTAGCCGACCATGACGGCATTAGTGACATATGCGAATAATGAGGATGTTCACATTGAACTACAGAATGCTAAATTACTACACAGAGTATCGGATAAAGCACAACTCAAGTACCTCGAATTGCTGGAGATCTACCAGGCAATTAAACAAGGGGTCGGTATTAACATCAAAGAAATGGATACGCTTTCCACAGCATGGTGCACCATTTTTGAACTAGATCCCAATGATTGAAATGTGCATCAAAGATAATTTAAATTACGTAGAAAAAAATTTTTTTAAAACTCTTTCCTCCCTGTAGGCACTAAGAGGGCCTCTTTTTGCAAGCCTATTATGGGTTCGGCCAGGCCCACAATGGGGCTGCCAGGTGGTGAGGGACGGGGCCCGACATATCAGAATAGACCAACCCCCAAAAAATTCCTGGGGATTTTTCGACCCGTTCAGATTCGAACCCGGGTCCCCCAGAGCGGTAGGCTGCCACCTTGACCACTCGGCCATCCTGCCACTAAGTAGAATATTTATGTCATGATCTACATGAAATTAATTGATTTATTCGGATATGTTTCAAATATTTTACATATTTTAAATTTTAACGCAATGTATTTGAATTACATAGTTAATTGGAACTTTTAAAAACATTCTATTCTACTAGCTGTTAGTTCGATATCGTCAATACCTGAGGATGTCTATTACATATAGATGAAAACATTTGTAGCAAGAATTTTTCTGTTTGGTTATGAACTGGTGATGGTTTATTTGGTGAGTGGTATGTAAATAAGTACCCAGTTTTTTAAAATATATTAATAATTTATAAAAAGATTAAAAAATTACTCTTTTTGCAATCGTAAACATGCAATAGTAATGTGATTACAGATTTTTTGGTTTCCCATCACTGGTATCAAAAGAAGATATAAAAATAAATATTGTTCCTTTAAATAATCTAATTGAATATTTCTCAATATTCACTGATAAAGGTTGAATAGACTTTAGAACCCAAACCCAACTATTGCGTTGGTGCAAAAGTTTCTGGAACTTTCTAGACCTCTATAGAATATTCGAAATTGTTCTCCAACAGATGGCATCTAGAAGTTTCTTGTGGGATATGTAAATGAAGGGTGTTGAGATGCACAATCATAAGTGAAAAGATATTCTATATGAAAATACCAACTTTTTAAATAAGTTACATTTGCCATTTTCTCTTGACCAAATTCATATTGTGCTTTATAATTATCAATTTTGTATAAAAGTAGCTAAATTTTATCACTGGATAATGCAATCATTTGGCAAGAATATCATCTCCAAGTCTACAATCGGTCCAGTAAATTTAAAGCTGGACAATTTAAAGTCAACGATAAGCCACATTTGGGAATGCCTTCCATCTTTCAAAATGATAAGCTGAGGCAGCTGGTGAAAGCCAACCCATGAAAGAAATAAGCGAGACACTTTGTTGCAACCACTGTTGATCATCATTTATCTGCCATTGGAAAGATCTGCAAAATTAATACAGTAGAACCTCCATTATCCGGACCTCCATTATCCGGATTTTCGATTATCCGGATTGTTCAAAATAAACAAAAATTTTACGAATTTGCTGATTCGCACTTGGCGAATTACGACACTGTTTATGTACGTGATGGAATGCATAACTTTTTTTGTTTCAACAACGTCTCACCTTGCACAGTGGTCGTAAACCCTTAAATATATTTTACGTAGTAATAAAAATATAACTTGACATACGTATTTATAAATAATTTATATTCAAATTACATCATTTCTATGACCAAGGGCGGCGTAAGGCATGGACGACGCGGGCCACCGCCTATGCTTCGCGGTCCGAAGGGCCTCGCGTTTCGTAGGTTTATGCATTACTTAAAAGCTGCGAACGCGAATAAAAAATTTTACTCATCATAAAACGATAAATAGTTTGTCAAATTTTTATTCATAAAAATGCAGTTTCAACTGCTTTTTATTTTATAAAATCCGTCTTCTTGCGCCACCAGAGGGCCTTTTAAACAATAGGTA
>NW_019384836.1:356337-367188 GCF_000671375.1 Centruroides sculpturatus
CAGGAACAAAAGTCATTTTTCAGAAATAACAAAGTCTGTTAGTTTCTTTTGACATAACGATGAAAGTTGGCTAGAAAATGCTATGTTTTGCCACTGTCTCATAAACATGCAGTCTGTGAGTGAAGCACTGGGATGTCGTTCCAAGTAGTGTAAAGTGAGGTCAAGGGCCACTGCTACATCTGCGTGAGACAAAAGTTGGTCAGCAGTACCACCGGGCTCATCATCATTCTCTGCTTTACTGCTTGCTTCTGCATTATTTCTGTGACCAGAGGGTTGTCACCAGACCAGTGATACCTATGTCAGGACTGACACCACTGTATCCTTTACGGCAGATACATAAACCTTGTTGGCTGCTGTTCTGATTTTTGCGCGAGTGGTTGCGTATGTAGACACTAGGGGTCTGGATGGAGATGGCCTGAGAGACAATGCAGCCGAAAGAGGTGCACACTACAACTTAATTATATAGGAAAAATACCCATTTATTTTTGTAAATAATTTACATGTATACATAGGATAACAGAGAGTTCCATTATAGCTTTCAAATAGTGGCTGAAATTGGATAAAGCTATATAGCATAACATAATTGAGTACTGAAGTTAATAGGTTCCTAGCTGAGAGAGAGAGCTTACATTATTATGCACAATGTGAAATACCTTGATTGGTAGGTTGATGAAGGGGTGAAGAGGTTTCTGCTGGATTGGGTAATACTCCCAGATGGTGCAGTTTTTGGTCGAATGTCTGGTAAATAAAAACAGCTATGGTCCAGCAATGGCGATGGTTGAAGGGATTGATGGTGGAGCATGGCTGGAATACACTTTCACAAGGATATGGATAGGCAAACTCACTCATCAATTTCAATGTTTGTCTTTTTATTTGGGGGTCCTCTTCCTTGATTTTGATGCCCCTTTTAGGTAACGTTAAAGTTTTGACCAATAGATAAATTTCAGATGAAAGTTCCCGGTGACATATACATTTGGAAGATGTGTCACCTTTGGAAAGGAAGTAAATCTGGGAAAAGATGAGATCACATCCTTCCATTTTTTTTACTATGTTGGGAAAATTTTTCTTTATAGAATATGTGAATTTAAGCATTAATTAATTTGATACATTTTGTTGTGGTTAATTAAAATTTCCATCTCATCCGGTCTCTCACATTTCAATTATTCGGCTAATCCGAACAGGGCTCGGTCCCAATTAGTTCGGACTAGCAGGACTCTATTGTATTTGTTTTCAAATACAGCACTAGTTAAGCCAATTTCTTAGACATATATATTTTGAATTTTATTAACTTATGCTACAAAAGTTTTTGTTTTATAGATATCTGCTTTAAATTTGAACATTAAAATATTAAAAAAAAAAGCATAATTGTTACTTTGATGTCTAATTAATATTTTATTTTAAAATTTTATGCATCACAGCACTTTATCTCACTAAATTATTTAATAATTCTTTTGTTAAAAATTACATAAACTATTGTTTTATCTCAATTTTTCATTCATGAGTTTTAAGTACATTAGTTTATTTTTAAAGAGCAATTGAGTTCAAGTTTATTATTTTTTTTATCAGAAGTAGGCTATTATTTCAGGGTATTCCACTCAAAAGTACCCAATTTTAATTCATCCTTTCTTGATGTTGTCACTGGAACTGCTGGAATGCACAGAGATGTGATTTTTTCTCTCATGTAAAATCTTTGCTGAACTTTTATATCTTTAGCAATTAATTTTTTATAGCCAAATTAAATTGAGTACTTTTGAATGGAACACTGTATTAAAAAGAACTTCAAATTGGAATAAAGATTACCATATTTATTAGGGTATAAGACAATCTCACATATAGGAAGAGGTGTGACTTTAGAGATCAAAATAAAGAAAATTAGATTTATTAATACAATTATCATTTTATTTTGTTTAATCACAAAATATTATCAAACACACATATTAAGGCAAACAACCATGTTTGCCTTAATACGTGATGAATGGAAAACAAAACCAAAACATTATAGTGCACATGACCAGAAAAAGTTTATTTTTAATGATTCAGAATGTGCTAATATTCATTAAAAATAACAATTTAACTAATATAAAATAACTACACTTATAATCATTGCTAAGTGACCTATCTGTATTTCATTAATGTTTTATAAATAATGAGAAACTATTTTCTGTGAATGAATGAGATGCAATGAGTTTTTAATTGATGGATATAGAATTAAAGGGGCATGTGTCTTAATTTGTTTACAGTAGGTGACAACTTATGATAAATAGACTGTAGACCTATAATGACAGAATGAAGTATACACGGTTCACAGAAATTATTACAAAAATGCAAAGAATCCTTTGTTCATGCATATAGGACGACCTAGGTTTTTGAAGCAGTGAAAAATGAATAAAAACCTTGTCTTATATGTGAGTAAATACAGTAAATTAAATCTAAATTAATTAGTTCAGATTATCAATTAATTATAAATAATGGAAAATAAAAAAAAACTATAGATAAATGCATATATCTAAAAATTTTGTTTCTATGTTCTACACATATATTTATGTTAAAATGTGTAGTATTTATTAATTTTACAAATTTATCGTGTTTTTTAAAAATAATATTTTTACTGCTGGATAATTTAGCAGAAAAAATACACACATCTGATTCAGATTAAGTATAGTTTAGATTAACAAGAATATAGTGCATATACAGTTTAAATATTTTGAAAAATCCACATTCTATTAATTAAATGACAAAACTACTAATTAATTTTTTTTTTATAAAGAAACCTACGATTTTGATCTTGATCCATGAAGAAGTGCATCATATTTTTCGTATAAAGAAACAGTAGCTTTGTCTTCTTCATCAGGATTGCGAGTTGTTAAGAAGTCGGCAGTTGAATTTATGGGCAAAGCTAAAATAGTTTAAATATATCACTAACTGAAATTAATTCAAATCTATAAAAAAAAGTTAAGTATTAGTTCTTTTATTAGTTAATATGATTTAATATGACCTTATTAATATCATAATTATTTTTTAAAATTATTACATTTAAAAATATAAATACAATAAATGCTATATTGTGATTGTCCCACAAATTAAAATTCATAAAATTATGCATTAAAATTTTTAGACAAGACACAGTCGAACCTCAGTTTTTGAGCAATTCACTTTTCAAACAAATTAGTTCACAAACAAAATTTCAAGCTCATAATTGCACCAGTTGCCATATGATAACTTGGTTATTGAACAAGCTACTCAGCAACAGCCAGCCACAGATTAGAGAGACAGAGATGGTCAACTTCCTATACTTCCTATATTAAAGAAAGTTGACAGCCTGACCAATCAATGACAGGACTACCAATTCAGAAATTAGTGACACCAAAACAGTCTTGTATCTTTAGATATCACAACATGAATCATTGATAATGTTACTATTTAAATTAGATTTCAATGCACATGCAGGAAAGAATTACTTCTGTTTTTCAATACATGCCACAGTTGAATTTAAATCAAATTAATTAATAAAAACCATGTTAATAAACATTCATATAATATAAATAGAATCCAAGAATTTGTGTTTAAAGGTGCGTAAGACAAATTAAATAATAAATTTATTATATATATTACATTGCATTTATAGGCATTTTATGCATGAAATACAGCTAAAAATATTTTAAAATGTTTTATTTTGGGGTCAGGAATGAATCAATCCATTTTATATTGTTTCTTATGGGAAAATTTGTTTCAGTTTAGAACAACCTTTAGAAATAAATTATGTTCAAAAACCAAGATTTGACTGTATTTGTTTAAATACTACATATTTATTTAAGCTTTTAAATATATTATAATACTGTGATTACATACATTATAGGCATTTTATATTGAAAAATGTTAAAGTTTTTATATTTAAGATTGCTGCATAAAAGGATGCAGCACTTTGTTTGTATTTTTAAAATTGTATGTATTTTATAACATTGGTTATTATCACAATAATTAATATTACTAATTACTAATTAGTGTTTTATAATGTACTATCATCTATTATAATTTTTATTTTTCTAAAAATTATATTAACTGATCTCTCCCCTGTAACAAGACTTGCCTTTAGTACAACAATTATTATATAATTTTATTTTTCTCATTATATTGAACAACACATACCTCTCTCATTATATTGAATGTTCCATTCAATTATAAAGGGAATACATTTGTTATGATCTAGAACCATGTGGCCAAACTATGACTCATGAACTGCATGCAGCTCTTTTAAACCCTTATTGCAGCTCCCATCTGTTTATACAATTTATTTTTATAAACTTGATACTACTTACAGATATGTAATAGTTTCGTATGTAAGTTTTCTGGCTATTATATAGTGTGATATACACATAGATTGTAAATATAACTTGAACTTAATCACAAACAGACAGCTGAAACCTAAGAGTACATTTATAAAGTAACATTTACTATAGAACAGTGATAAATATAGTATTTTAGTAATATATGGTTCCTGTCACAAGTTTGGTCACTCCTGATCTGAAATTTTTGTCTCAAATGTTATTTCATATGGTAATTCAGTATTATGTTAAAGTAACAGATAAACTTTTGAGATAAAGTAAATTTTAAAATAACATTAATGTAAACTTTATTACAATAGCAATCTACATAATTATCAACAATGTTCTATAATACAGTCCTTCCTTTTCTTTTATGCTGATCTCTCTTCCCTTCTCAAAACATAAGAAAAGTATACAATAAGCTAAATATTTTTTTATATAAACCATAGAAATAAAAATCAAAATGTAATTACAAAATAATAAAAATTAATACCATACTAAACAGAATATTTTAAATTCATATCGATTCCAAATTAATTCAAAACTTTTAAAAATAATATCCTACTACACTAAAAACTGTTTCCTTTAATAATGTCAACATTTAATGTAGATTAAAAATAAGATAAATAGATGGATAAGGATATAAAAATACTAGTCTGAACTCTGACAGGTTAAGATTCAAGCCTTGAATCTTGACCTGTCAGAGCTGCATACTGATATTTTTATATAGAATCAGAATGGTTTGGCCTGGATATGTCAGATCCTATCCCTTGTCATGTGGTCATTTTTAGCTAAACTCACAATTAAGAAGAAAATAACTATTCTTAATGCCAACATGAAAATAATTTTAAAAAAAACAAAGAAATTGAGTTCTATTCAAGACATTTTTATGCATTCATTATTATATTCATAAATCTATCAGATTTAAATGTCTTTCTGTATTTTTAATACAAAATAACATGAAATTTAGCATAATAAATTTGAATTTTTAAATTAATTTTTATTTCATTTCATTAATTAATTATAACATCTAATCACAGTACAATAAAAATATTCATTTTGCTAAATTTTCAAAATACTTAAAGTTAAAAGTAACAAACAATAATATTCTCTTAAATGTACTTACGTTCACCATCCATTTCACCAGGAGCTCTGTATCTATGCATTCTTACAACATGATCAGCTATTTCACGATCCTTCTCTGGATCCATCTAACAAACAGAATTTTTTACTTTAAAAGTAATATTAATTAAATGTATTATTATTAAATACTTAATTTTATTTTATTTATTAAAAACCTTGTAAATTCAAAAACTATTTTTAATAACTTAATGTTTGTTCTTATTTCATTTCATAAACAGTAGCATATTTATAACTGTCATGAAATAGTCAACTCCATTTTCATTGTATGAAGCAAATGTGAATATAATAAAGCTTAAAAACTTTAAGGAGTCCATTTACAGGGTGTACATAAAGTAACTTGACCGATTAATGGTGATCTAGAGAGTGCAGAAAGCAAGAAATCCATTGAAACTTTTGTTGGATAAGTACAGGGTGACATGTTCTCACAATACTTGAAAATAGAAGTAGAACACATGTCACACATAATCACAACTCAAAAATTTCCAATACAGACATCGTGAATAAATATTTAAACTAACCTTGTCTAGAATAATGAAAAGCAGATCAAATCTTGATAAAAGTGAATCTTGAAGTCCAATATTTTCCATAGGTGTTTTGTATTGATCATACTACAAATAATAAAAGAATTTTAAATTAAATTCTTCTATATTTCAAATAAAACAGATGTAAGATAGGCCTAATATATAATATATAATATATAATTCCATAAATATGAGACATAAAATAATGATAATATAATATAATGTAATTTAATATTACATTGTTGAAATAACTTTCAACAATGTAATTTAATATTACCATAATATTTGTTTATTGTAAGTGCACTACTTGATCTAAAAAAACAAAAAAAAATAAATAAATAAAATAAAATCTAAGTTTATAATAAAAATATAGCAGGTCATGAGACATATTAGATAGATAATGTTAATAGTTAGAAGTAGAGAGGGATAAAAACACACAAATCATAGAAAATATAAAAGAGGAAGAAAGAATAGATTAAAACATAGAAGAAAATACTTAAAAAATTCACACCCGTCTTTACAGTTAAAAGTAACCAAAAATGTTCATTTTTAATCAGTGAATTGATGGAAAGTGAGAGGAAGGTATGAATTATAGCATATAGAAAGATTTTAGACAATTTAGAACCTCCTTTTATAGTCTTAGAAAATAATAAATCTTTTGAACAGTGCACAGAGATTACTTTATTATATGAAAATAAATAGAATTCTCCATCATAAACAAGAAAAAAATACAAACAGAATGGTTAAATATTAAAAACATTTTATATATATCCTATAGATTTGTTATTATAATATGTTTTATATTAACTGCAAAAAATAATTTGTATTTTTTCAATTTTAAGATCAGATGATATTTATCAATTAAAATCAATATATAACATCATCTGAATCAAATACAATAAACTCTTGATGTAGTGACCATCCAATATAGTAAAGAATTTTGTTGATTCTTTATATTCTTTATGTGTATAATGATTAATAAATGATTTAATCAGTTCTCCAGGAGTTCCCTATATTGAGAATCTATTGTATAAATTACTAAATTTTGATTAAGATTTTAGTAATAAAGAAAAAATAAGATCAAGAAAATTAAAAAATAATATGCAAAACTTTTTGTCTTATAGATACTGCTAAGTAAATTAATAATTTTAAAATATAACAAGTAAAATTCTTTTATATAATTTACCTTTCCATAAACAGGATTTGCAGCAGCAAGTACACTACATCGAGCATTTAATTTAGCATGTATACCAGCTTTAGCTATCGTAACTCGTCCTTGTTCCATAACTTCATGGATTGCAGTACGATCAATATCAGACATTTTATCAAATTCATCAATACATACAACTCCTCTATCAGCAAGAACCATAGCACCAGCTTCTAATCTACGATCACCTAAAAATATATTCAAGTACATTTTTATACCAATAAATAAATAAATAAAATAAAACAACAAACTTCTGTTTGCAAGACAAAGTACATTAGTTATATTTGTAAATTAATATAACTTATACATGCTCAAAAAATTTAAAGTAAATTCTCAAAATAAAATACAACATTATTTCTTCAACAAAATGAACAAAAATATTTTAAAAGCAGAGCAAAAATATTAATATAAAAAAATCAATCTTGGGTATCTGTGATAAGGAGTTTTTTCACTTTTGGAAGAGCTGACTTCTAGAAAAGTTATAAAATACTTTTCTAGAAGACAACCTGAAAGTAAAGGATTTATTTTATCTTCACTAGAATTAAACACAGCAATAAGTGTGATAAATTGATGTTCAGATAGTCTTATGAATAGATTCTTAAAATAATTTAAATCTGTAAGAAATATAAATTTAAATAAAACATCCAAAGAAATATAAATCTGATACACTTACAAGTCTAAAAAACTAAAATTTTAAGACTGTTGACAAAAAACTCTGCAAAGGAATCAGAGAATCACATCTAATATATCTGTTCTCAAGTTTTTGAATCATTTTATTGGTTAATATTATTGTTTTTTAAGAAAAATACTTCCTGCATTGTTGTAAATTATTCATATGACAACTAGTCTTTCTTAATTATAAAGTAATTTGCCTAGAAATCGGTGGTTAGACTGACATTGCTTGATAAATTTATACCCAATAAATTACTTGATAATCTGATCCATTTAGCTTTAATTAAAAATTGAGTTATGGATTGAATGACTAGTCTCTCTATTGGCAGATTATGACAATCTGTAAATGTAACTCCAAGGCAACTTACTAGTAAGCTATAGAATCTGAACTAATAAAAAAATGATACTGAGAAAAGTAATAATTTTATGATTTTGAAGAAAGCTGTAAAAACTATTAAAATGAGATAAGTTAATCATATCATATTATCCATACACAGGGGGTCATGAATATAATATGTAAGACTAAGAATGTAAGAATGTAATATGTAGTTCAAAATGTATATTAAAATTTTTCAGCAATAAAACACAGACAAAACTACTGGATTCATGTCATAATTAAAATTTTATCATCACTGAATTAAAATATGCCTTATATATCACATGAAACAGCTCATAAATTCATAGATCTCTATTTGCACGTTCCCTTGGTAGTTATCAACTGATTGCAACTAACAGATATTGCACTACTAGTTTATGATATCAAAGTTATGTATAATGAGAGATAATATATGGATCACAAGGAAAAACTTGGCAGGCCAAACCTGTCAGCTGACTATCACTGATTTAAAATAACAAGTGCTTGGTGATCATGTAAAATTCATGTAATCAGATATCATTTTTTCATGCTTACAGCAGTTTACTTTTTAGTGTTTTTAGTCTTAACTTTTAAGTAAATCATTGTTACACTAAAAAATGTAACTGAATTTGGTTTGTATTGTATATATACAGTCGAACTTAGTTATAACAAACACAGATGTAATAAGTTCATGGTTATAATGAGCAAAATGCCAAAACAATTTTAATTTACAGGTATTTCTATTAGTGTTGTAACAAATAGTATATTCGGCCTCAGGCCGAATACCGAATATTCGGCTAAGAGCGTGGCCGAATAGCTGAATATTCGACCAAACTATTCGGCTCGATTAACGCACGTACGAAAATTGGCGCGCAAACCACATTATGGCAAGGATCCTGCTCTCTATTGGCCCGCTGTCACTATGCTTCGCCAATCGCGTTAATTCTTGGCAGTTGTAGCGGACAGACAAGAGTGTCATGGAAGTATGTGATAAATGATGATATCAAATGTGGATAACAATGAAATGACCTACACGTGTAAATAACGGAAAAAGAACAGAGAAGGACCGCGAAGTGAAAATGTGAAAATAAATATGAAATTGAGTTGATAACATAATCGAACAAGTCGAGGCAGCTTATTGGCACGAAATTCGCGGCCGTCAATGCCAAACAATTGTTGTCATAGACTTCGGAAAGCTAAATGCTTGTAATGAAAGTCACTTAGCGTGCACGGGCGAAAGCCTGGGGCCGTTCGGGCTATCAAGCTGTCTCGAATCTGTGAAATCATAACTGTGACTTATATCGACGTCCTATCTGTCTCTTTTCTCCGTTATCACCAGGCTGAGTCACGTAATTGTAAAATGGGAACTCTACGACGGAAAAGTGACGAATCGAAAGTATCGTGAGCGCGTATTATGATGTATGCACAGGCATACATGGATTAGAGCGATAGAGGAAAGAGAAAGGGAAGAGCAAAGACGAGCGCTTAAAAAGAAGGATAGGCAGGGTCAGACCCTCAGATGTGCGAGGATTCTCCAACGATAGACGTGTACGTGTGCTGATCTTTGTAATTATAAATTGTGAATACATGTGACTAATATTATTTTCTTTTTTATTTTGTGCATGTTACAAGTTATAAATAAATATAAACAAACAACACTAACTCGATAACATTAAATCTAAATACCAAAATGATTAATTTACTGTGTTTTTGTTATTTATTACTCCTGTTTTTAGGTATTCAATATTCGGCCGAATAGTGATTAAATATTCGGTATTTGGCCGAATAGTGAAAAATAGGCTGAATAGGCTGAATACCGAATAGTAACCGAATATTCGTTACATCACTAATTTCTATACATTTTCTCATGGTTATAACAAGCATGCTTCACAGAAATACCAAGAAAATTTTTGGTAGCTATGCAAACATGTGAACATTCTTAATTGTTCAAGTAGTAGGAAATGCAGTACAGAATTCTTGGAATAGATAAAATTGAAAGGATTACTTAGTTTTATGACCTGCATTGATTACAGGCCTATTTATCACTTAACATTCTTTTTGGAGACTGTCCTCCTCTTTCTTGACTAGGTTCTGGCCGATTCTGCCAATTTACCTAATCATCACTATGATTGTAAAACTACTGTATGCTCTAGTTAGAAATGAACCCTTACATGAGAAGGATATCAGTGAAAAAAAGAAAATGTCTCTTGATTTACAAAATAGTAGAAATTATTCACAAGTCAGAACATGATACTAAAATTGTCAAAGCGTGTAGAAAGTTTCCTTCATCATCTTCAATAGTATCGACATTATTGAAAAATAAAGCAATCGTCAATTTTAAGATTTTGTAAATAAAAAGATTAACTAAAATTGAACATATTATTAATTAATATTATCTTAAATTATGCAAAACTAAATTGTTTAATAATTATTATATTGTAGCTTATATAACTATTAACAAAAATACAGTATAATGTAAATACATAAATATATATATGTTACAGTCAAAACCCGTTTTTAGTTAGAACGCGTTTTAACTAGTTGAAACTAGTTTATACTGAATGTCTTTGTTAAGACCCGTTTTGTCTAGTTAAAACTAGTTTTAACTCAATGTCTTTGTTAAAACCCGTT
>NW_019384836.1:368135-480617 GCF_000671375.1 Centruroides sculpturatus
ATAAATAACAAAAACACAGTAAATTAATCATTTTGGTATTTAGAGTTAATGTTATAGAGTTAGTGTTGTTTGTTTATATTTATTTATAACTTGTAACATGCACAAAATAAAAAAGATAATAATATTAGTCACATGTATTCACAATTTATAATTACAAAGATCAGCACGCCTATCGTTGGAGAATCCTCGCACATCTGAGGGTCTGACCCTGCCTATCCTTCTTTTTAAGTGCTCGTCTTTGCTCTTCCCTTTCTCTTTCCTCTATCGCTCTAATCCACGTATGCCTTTGCATACATCATAATACACGCTCACGATACTTTCGATTTGTCACTTTTCCGTCGTAGAGTTCCCATTTTACAATTACGTGACTCAGCCTGGTGTAACGGAGAAAAGAGTCAGTATAAGTCACAGTTATGATTTCACAGATTCGAGACAGCTTGGTAGCCCGAATGGCCCCAGGCTTTCGCCCATGCACACTAAGTGACTTTCATTACAAGCATTTAGCTTTCCGAAGTCTATGACAATTGTTTGGCTTTGAAAGCCACGAATTTCATGCCAATAAGCTGCCTCGACTTGTTCAATTATGTTATCAACACAATTTCATATTTATTTTCACATTTTCACTTTGCGGTCCTTCTCTGTTCTTTTTCCATTATTTACATGTGTAGGTCATTTCATTGTTATCCACATTTGATATCATCATTTATCACATACTTCCATGATACTCTTGTCTATCTGCTACAACTGCCAAGAATTAACGTAATTGGCAAAGCATAGTGACAGCAGGCCAATAGAGAGCAGGATCCTTGCCATAATGCGGTTTGCGCGCCAATTTTCATACCAGCGTTAATCAAGCCGAATAGTTTGGCCGAATATTCAGTATTTGGCCTGAGGCTGAATATAGTATTCGTTGCAACACTAGTAGTCACCCATCTCCCCCAGTTACACCACTGCTCTTCACAAATATAACAAGTAAATCTTGCCAATCCCCTAATGTTTGTTATAACCAAGTTTGACTGCATTTGATTTTTAATAACAACCAACTTCATAACATTCAATATTTGTAAAATTTTGCTGTAAGTAATAAATTATCTGTAATAAATAGTTTTAAAAAAATTACTTTTTAAAAAATATTGAAATAGTTGGACCATAATAATAATAATAAGTTATACCTTCCACACTATTTCCAGCAAAACAGATTAATAAAAAAATTTTTAAAAATGAACATTTTTGGCTACATTAAGTGGCCTTCTTCAGGTTTTAACAGTCTGAAATCGAACATCTAAATAGGAATACAATAGAACAGAATAGATGGCCAAAATATTAAAAGTAACCTAATTCCAGAAAGCCTGGACCTGGACCTAGACTTTATAAGCCTGCCAGGCTGATAAAGTGTAGGCTGGATTCTCAGAAATTTACATATTATATTCTTTTACCTGTTTCATGATCTGTTGTGACAGCAGCTGTCAAACCTACTCCTGACGATCCTCTACCAGTAGTAGTTATAGCTCTTGCTGCAGTATGAAGAACATAACGAAGAAGTTGAGATTTTGCTACTGATGGATCACCAATTAGCAAAATATTTATATCCCTAAAACAAAAAGAAATATAAACAAATTTCTATAATATTTGCATCTTTTTAATAATTTTAATCATTTATTATAATAAATATAATAACTATTAAATTTATCATTAAGCAGAATTTATTTTTATGATACAGTAATACCCCGAACTTACGCGATAGGTGGGACCGAGCGATAACCGCGTAAGTCGAATTCACGTAAGTCGGGGTATAATTTCTCAATTTGTGTAAAATCCAAGTCGGATGTATGTAAGCTAATAAATGTTCTCGTTAATCTTATCTCGTCTTTTGATTCGTTCATTGTTACAAGAAAGTCTCTCAAGTCTCTGTAGATATAACAAATACAGAAATAAATAACACAAAATAAATTGTAGCTTTGTGTTGATTCCGCACGACACGTCCAAACATGTAAGTTGAACAATAGTGTGGGGGAAATGAGTAATCAAGAGTTGTGTGGCGCTCAAACAAAAGACGAATTGATGAGATTTGAAAATTGCGTAAGTCGGGGTAGTGTAAGTCGAGGTATTACTGTACTCAACAATTACAACGTACTTTTCTTTTCATGACTTTAAACTATTTTTATTATATAATTCTGTTAGTTAATTAATATATTTTAACTAATTTTTCAAAAAGTCAAAATTCTAACAATATAAACAATAAATTTTGATAGTTAAAAAAAACTATCAAAATTTAGATTTAGTAATTTAGTATTAATTGAAATTTAGCAATTTTATTTATATAAACCAAATTCATAGAAACAATTAGAAATCAATTGCACAGTTAGAAAGCTATTAAAATCATTTTTACAACAAATAACAAGATTTTAGAAATGAAATTGTTATGTTATCTCACAAGCTAATGAAATATTTTCATTTTGACATCAAAGTTTGTTGCTACTGGTAATATTAATATGTTATCCATATTTGTATTACCAATAACTAAAAAATGTTATTATACATTTCTGTTTAACAATTACAGAATACTGAACTCTGTATTCACCAATTGTAAAATGTTAGTGCTTATTAGCTAATTTACCAAACATATTCTGAATAAGTATCTCAACTATTAAGCCTCAAGCAGGTATAACGTTTTTAAAAAGATCTTGGTTTTTAATAACTTTATTAAGACACAATTATTATAAAAAAATATTGTTTTTGGTCTACACCAGTGTTTCTCAATATTGCTACTAAAAGTGAAAATTAGTTTTAGGTGAAAAAAATATTTTAGTATAATAAGTACTAATAGTATTTACATTTTATGTATTTTACATGTATGTATATACTTTATTTATCACAGAGTGTGTGCACAAGAAAGAGACACATTGTGATAAATAAAATAAATACAGGAAATCCTCATTAGTTTGAAATTCAAGAGATGAAATAATCACAACTTCAAATTATTTAAGATTTATGTATTTCTGTACAGTATGCCAAATGCCACATAACTGATGTAATTTATTAAACAAACAGAATACTGTTATTTATGCAGAACACTATTTTCATTAATTAATAGTAATATACATAAAACATAGATAAACAGCATATGTCCAGTGAGAACTTTGCAGGTTCCAGATAGGTTTTATATAAAGTAAAGCAAAATTCTTCAAAACGTATTGAATATTATTTTTAAAGTAGCCCAAAAAGTAGTAAGTTGCCCAAATGCAGTAGCCTAGAGCCCTGTACATCAATCTGCTACTTGTAACCCAATCATGCAATCCTGAAACCTAGCCATATTTTATGAGATAAGAGAAAAAAAGATAGTCCATTGGTAAGGTGACACCCAAAACCGTGTTACTGTAAAAACAAAGCCATATTGACCAGATTAGAATTGTTCTTGGTCTATTGTTCTCTTATATTATGGAGGCATTTTGATCTAAACAAAATGAGTTAACATAACTGTATCACAGTTCATACAGAATTTTCACTTCAAATTTCGAAATAGCTGTATTTCAAACTAACCAAACTTCTTAAATATGTAAATCTCTATATCCCTAGCTGGGATAAAAGTATAGTTACAAACTAATATGATTTTGAACTATTTGAGTTCAAATTAATGAGGATTTCCTATATAAACAATTTAGACAGGTTAAATATAGTTTTTGTTCTATATCATATATTTTTCAAAGTAGTTCTGAAGTTGTTTTTTGAAGTTTATATGAAAATTATTCATTGACTATAAAAATAGAATATCTATTAACATATTTTACCTACCCTCTTAAACGAGTTCCATTCGGTAAAATTTTTTCAACACCACCAAGTAACATACATAATATAGCTTTTTTGATAAATTCATGACCATGAATAGATGGTGCCAAAGATGCAGCCAATACATCAAATATATCGTGCTAAAAAAACAAGAGTTTTATCTAATAAGTTTCAATAAATTTTATAAATTGATTTTTTTAATTGAACATTTATTAATATATTTAGTGACAAATACACTCTGAAACATCCTGCACTGCCTCACCAATATTTTGAGAATGCTCATGTGTGTCTTCAAAGTTTAGTTATATTATTGCTCTAGGAATCTCTTTGTTTATAGGAAAGAAAGTTTATTTTTATCATTTATTACACACTCCAAAGAATATATTTTATCCATTGTTTTTATATTAGTATTCTGTATATTAATTTTTTATTGGTACAAACAGTGGCATTTTTAAAAAAGAAATAACAAAAATTCATTTTATGTTTTTTACATATTATGATTAAACAAAAAATTTTAAAAAATTTTTGCCATTTGGTAGGGAAATTAGTTTTTACACTGATAGTGAACATGTTAAGTCCAGAGTATGTAAAATCTTATTTAAAATTATAAAATGTCTAAATAAAATAAAAATTATGAAAATATTATATGCAGCCAATATCAACTCATCAGATCAAAAAATTTATTATTATTTGTGTAAATTGAATAAATTATAAACTAAATTATATTAATTATAGTTTATTCCTACTGATTAATGATAGATGCTTGCATTGCAATCTATTTAAATTATTTTATACATTTTCTTGGTAACTAATTGCTGACTTTGTACAGTTTAACTTGTGTTGTTGAACTGATATGAAAATTGTTTTTGAAATGCATTAAATTGCCAAACCTGGTTGCCCACTGACAATATGCAATAAAAACAATGTAATAGAAAATAAACAGCAGATAAATAGATTTCCGTCTTGCATAATTTCTCTCTTAGATTTTCAAATATTTATAAGAATAAAGCTTTTATATAATTTTCACATTAAAATCTTAAACTTTGTTGGAAAATGATTACTGGATAATGTTTCTACTACTTAAACTACAATAGCCAGAAGTCTGAGACAGTTAAGGCATCAGTCTAATGCTCTGGGAGACCTGAAATTGAATCTGGGCCATTACCTCCAGGAATTTTTTAAAGATAATCTGTCCCAGATATTGGGAAATTAGTTATCCCCATAGTAGGTCTGGCTGAACTCACAATGCATATGAAAAAAACCTTCTTGGTGCCATAGGACAGAAAGAGCCAAATAAAAAAAACTAATATTTAAACAAAACTGAGAAATTTATACAAGTACAAAAATAATAATAAAAATTTTGCATTTTATTATGATTTAATACTATTTATTATTGTACTGAAGTAAACATTTTTTTATATATACTAAGGAATGAGTTTTTGGAAAAATTACATTTTAGCAGTATTTATTAACAAGTAACAGCTAAATTCATTCATTAAAGATTTGTAGAGTCATTTGTAAAACTATGTTTTAACTTAAAGCATATAAAATATAACAATTATAATTTACCTTATTACGCTTATTGAACTGTTTGCATTTCTTTACATCGTCAGCATATATAGCAGGAGATATTTCTTTACTTATTCGTTTAATATTGTTAGCAATCAAAACAGTCCTGTAATTTAAAAAATATTACTTTCTTTAACTAAATACATAAACTTTTATTTAATGGTAAAATTTATAACATTCTGAAACTAATATTAAATTCATGCAGTATGAATAATACCGTACAAATCAAAATATTATTTCTTGATTTTGATCTATTAGATAATCATAAGGACATCAAATCTTAAGAAAACTAATCTAAAAAATAAAAACATAGGTTATAATTGTGAAAATAATGTGCTTTACCTCACAAACATAATCTATTATTGCCACATTGGAACTCAAAACTAATATGTAATTACAGAAGCCTGGCTCTAAAGCAGAGGTTCCCAACTTATTTTCATCACAGAACCTTCCATTGAGTCTAGTGATAAATGAGTGTGCCAATGAGATTTGGAAATGAGAAGTGTAATTGTTCTAGTCTTGGATCCAGTCCTCACATCATCATACAACAACTTGATCAATTAGAACAGTTACACTTTACATCCCAAATCTTCATTGGCACATTCATTTATCACTAGACTCAATGGATTTTATTGTGGAACCCCAAATTTTTATTGGCAGAACCCTAGGATTCTGCAGAACACAAGTTGGAAACCTCTGCTCTAGAGGAAACCTAATTTAAAAATATAAAATACTATTTTCTAAATTAAAAAATTATTTGCAATATATAACTTTCAATGTACAGATTTAATTCAATTTATGAAATACAATTTTTGTCAATGTATTCAAATTTAACTCTAAACATTAGCAATTATTTATTGTGACATAGTCACAATGTTGGAATTTTAAATCATATTTTTAATTTACTTAATTTGAAATGTATGTTCTCCACCTCAAATTAGTAGTGGCTTGCCCCTGTACATTATACTTTTCCTTTAATTTAACAATAGAGTCATGCTGGTCATCTATTAACTGTTTTCAGGGGAAAACTTTTGAATTGAAGTAACATGACTTTTGATTTGCATCTGAAGTTCATATATAGTTAATCAGGTCTTCTTGCCCCTAAGGTTTCTATATCTGGTCTTGGATTTCATCTATCTAACTCTGTTCTTGATATTAAGGAAAGACAGATGGGCCACAGTGGAAATTTATAGGCCTATAAGTTTTTCAAATTGCAGCCCAATAAAATTAGCCCAAAATTGACTGAAGGTATAATTGTTTGACTGGTTTTGTTATACAAATTTGCCTTGTAGTATGAGAGGTAAAAACAATTTCATCTCCAAGTATGTAGAAAGAAGAAATTTTCATAGCTTAAAGACTTAAAACTAATTCATATGAAGTATCTTGACATTTTTAATTGCTTTTGTAGCTGTTTTAAGTCATTTCAAATAGCTTTTAGATTTAATGGTCTGAAACATTGGTATTCATAAAAACAATATTTAGAAAACTATGTTTAGATAAATGATTTATTTTTCTAAATTCATTTTTAAGTTTTATAGTGAAAAATAGCTTAAAAATTTATCATTGATTAAAACACCTCATAACAAAAACAAATAAGTAATCAAAATTTTAAACATTTTTTATATTTAAAACAAATTTATATACATAAATGAAACAATTAATACGAATAATGTATTACCTAAATGTTCCAGTGCTAAATCCTCCTTTTTTCCCTGGTAGACAACGATATGTTCCTATAACTTGAATACGGTCACCTGGTTTACAATTATCAACTAAATCTCCATCAGCAATAACATCAACATTTCTTGGAAGCTGTCCAGCAGGAGCTTTCTCTGGCATTTCTTGAATAGAAAATGTTTGATGGTCTTTGTATGTACAAAGACCATACTCTGTTTCAAGAACATTTCCATCTTCATCCTAAATTTTATGATAAATAGCCAAAGACGTAAAGTGTAAATCCACTTTATTGTAAATGATTATATATTACTTTTAACAGAGTAACAAATAAATACACAACACTAAAAAAAAAATTCAAGTACTTTTAAGCTTAAAAACTCACTTTCATGAACTTGGTAGACCTGAAGATATGTTTTTAAACTCAAAAAAACACTTGAGAATATTTTAGTATTGTGTATTTATTTATTACTCAATTAAAAGCAATATATATTCATATTCAAAAAATTAATAAATATAAATAATGCCTTCTATTTTAAATAATTCTATTTTCCAATATGCACAATTTTTCTAATATTTAGTCATCTAAACCATTCTCAAACTATTGGTCATGTTCAAATTTGAATGAGTTGAAAAATAATACTGCCTTCCACAGATATACTTGTAATATTTGTATTACTGAAATATTCTCTAAGAATTAAGAACAATGGATGCATCTGTTAAGTACTAAAGACTTTTAGACTTTTACCTTATGAATCATTATCGTCATTTAGTAATAAAGTTAAGATTATAGAATGTGTGTATATGAAATTGATTTCACTTTTCTATTTTGAATAACATCAAAATAGATATTTTATGTATGGTCATAGTCACAAAGCTATTTAAGGTGGTTTTGAAAATATTTCCTCATTTATTCAAACTTTTAGGTTTATTGTCATACATAACAATAAATTTAAAAAAATGAATAACATATGAATTTTGGAACAACAAAATTAATAAATGATTCTTTTTGTATATATACAAAATGAAATTGACAAAATCTTCTTACAATCTGAAAAGTACATTTTAAAAAAAGATTCATTAAGTTTAACAAAAAAGATAAACTTAATGATAAACTTTTTCAATACAGTAGTCTCGAAAACTTGGCCTAATGTGGACTGAAGGGTGGCCGAGTTTGTGAAAATGCCGGATTATCGGGAATGGGGTTAAAAAAATAAGTATGAGTGTTTCCTCAGAAAATACTGTACTGTACTTGTATGTATTGTTTACTTGAGAATACAACAGAGAATAAACTGCCCAAATACCCTTAAACAAAGGAAAAGTACGTCCTTTATGAAGGCATAGAGCCTTTACTACATGAAAATGAAAATTAATGAATACACCGTGTACAGTAATTTACCTGATAAGACAGACCTCAGAAAAATACTTTATGAGGCATAAAGCTGTCTATAATGAAAATTAATTAACTAAGGATTTTTTTGCCCTGCCAGGGCATGGCCAAGTTATCCGGACTGCCAGGTTATTGAGTGCCGAGTTTTCGAGGCTCTACCGTATATTTTATCCCAGATTTTTTTTTATTTTTATAAGATCATCATTTAGATGTATACAGCCAGATTCAATATAAAAGAGGACTGTTTGTATTAAATTTTGAACCAGAGAAGCTTTTTATATGAAAAACATGATATGAAAATAATATAAATTTTCTTTTGATAAGCAATTAAAATTTCTTTTAATTTGTTTTATTGATTTTATTCATATGTTTTTATAACTTTGGAGAAAAGTAAAGTACCATACTTGTAACTGCCCCAATATCTCACCCATACCTCATTATAACATATGGAAAAAAAGGATGCATTTTAATCCAATTTTACATTAGTTCTTGTGTAGTCTGTATTTATTAACTTAGTGAGTAAGTTAATGTTTAAAAAAAAAAATTTGGGGTCTTGGTTGTTGGTCTTTTGTCTGTCCATTCATCTCGTCTAGTTTGTTGTTGTGTTTGTTTGTTTTTCTCACTGTCTGTCTAGCTGTTAAGTAGTATTAAGATTTGCATTCATGTTCAGTTTCATTAGTATTAAGTAGTTATAAGTCTTCCTACTAACAGCCACTTGGCACTAACTTCTACACTTAGCTATTCGTGGCGGCACTGAAACATTGGTGTTTGTTACACTCAGGTTTTCTTTTAGACCCCTCGGGGGACTATGGCCTTGCAGCCTAAAAACTGCATGCCATCATCAAACATAGAGGGTACTGTAGCCATATATATGCCATTCAGAGGGATCCTACCTTTCTCTACTAGCTATCTCCTCTCCCTCCTTCTTCTCCCCCTTTCCCTTACCCTCTTTTCCGCCAGCTAAACACCTCATGCATGGCCAAAGTCTTTCTTGTATAAAACATATGTACAAGAAAGACTTACATATGTATGTATGTAGTCTGTATTTATGTTCTCTTTTACCTCATATTTCTAATTTCTAGCTTTCTGAAATTTTTCTTTTGTAAATTTCAAATATTAAATTTTGTCAAATACAGTGGTGCCTCGTATAACGCACGCTGCAAACAACAGACTTTCTGTTTGGCCGTTATGTGACTCAAGCAACGAACTGGCTGCGAACAATGGACTTTCCGTTCGGCAATTACATGAGGTGAACAACAGTCTTTCTGTGAACAAGTGCTAATGATGTTTCCACTCTTTTGCTGTTGCCAATGACAATCTGCTATTTTTATAATATATTAGTATTTTTAGAATATATTATTATTATATCTGAAGTACAGAGCTCCCGTTGGAATTCAACTTGCTCCCTTGTTTATTATGTACAGTACTGTACATCATCTCAGTGCAGGGTATTTACATTTATTTAAGTGTTGTGCAAATAATGGCTTCTAAAAAACAGAAAGGTGATTTCAATTGAAACAAAGCAAGAAATCAGAAGGAGTGAAAGTTGACAAACACTTCCTTGTCAAATGGGGAGAGGTTCAGGAGTTTACCAACACTCATTATCCAAACAGAGCTAAGGTCAACAGGATCAATGATCTCTACAATGACACCCTTGCCCGTCATTTCAGACAGGTGTTGAAGAAGAGAGAGAAGCAGACCACCTTGGACATGTTTTTCAAGAAGCAAGCTGCCAAAAAACAAAGGATGGAACAAGAGGAGATGACCCTGCAAGCTCTGCTAGACTCTCCTGAATCTGACTTCGATTAAAATACAATAAAAAGAGACTTGCTGCAATGTGTAAAAAGTCTGTATCTGTATGAATGTGTAAAGAAAGTGTTCCTCCACTTCCTCCTCACAACATCTGACTACCTGGCATAATTCGTGACTGCTCCATTTTCATTTATTTTATGGTACAGTATTATTTATTTTATGGAACGAATTATATGTTTTAACATGTATTTCTATGGGAAAATGCGTTTCGTATAACAGACTTTTCACTTAATGAATATGCACCTGGAACGGATTAAGTACGTTATATGAGGCACCACTGTATTTGATAATTTTTTGAAAATTATTTAATGATTAAACAACATCAAAATAAATAATCATGCTGATATCTGCTTATAAATTTCAAAAATTACTAAGCTCATCCAGAAAGTAAGTACCATTTGGGTATTAAAAAAGATTTGCAATTTGTATTTTATTACAGAAAAATCTACATACCTTAAACTACTTTTCGACATATTCANAATAAAATATATTAATTAAAAAAATTAAAAAACTATCGGAGGTCGTTTTTGACATCAAAAAGCAGCTTTTAATAACTTTACCGAAAAAAAATCCGTGCGCTACAACTTAGGAACCATGAAATAAATTTGATAAAAAACTCCCATTGAAAAACAATTGAGCCTTAACAAAGGCTCATTAAAATCGCGATAAAATTTTTTCGCGCGGACAAAAAATTCTGAAAAAATTTGGGGACCTAAAAAACATTTTAAAAATTCAAAAAAAAAAAAAAATTTTGGGAAAGGGCCGAAAGTACCGAGTTTTATGAAACTCTATGGAACTTGCCCGAGGTTTTTCGGGATGTTGATTTTAAAGGGTTAAACTTATTGCTGATAGAAGCACACCCACTTGTAGTGAAAACTTTCGGTCCATTAAACAGTTTAAGTATCCAAATATATTAATTATCTAATTACTGTTAATAGTAATTAAAATAATTTCCCAAAAATTGCATTATTTGTTATTAATAATACTTGGCATGGCAATCATAATTCTATATATTCATATATATAGAATTACGATGAGTGTTAAAATTCATATATATATGGTAGAACCTGTTTAAGAAGTTTCTACATGAAAGGTTTTCCCATATAAGAAGTCTAAATTTTCCAGTTTCAGCATTTACACTATAAGATGAGTGTTAAAATTTTTTGCATAAGAAGGCTTCCCCAGGTAAGAAATTCCAAAATATTGGTCCCACTGATGATATTTGACTCATTTAAGAAGTTTCCACTAGAGACAAATTGTAATCTTTTTCCTCATCATAACTTTAACACTTATAAAAAATAGTAAAGTTTTAATAAAATAACTCCAGATGTTCAACATATTGTATATCAAACACCTGCACACCTGAGATGGTCATTAATTTAGCTAGGATCATAATGTTACTTTGACCATACTCCCTATCTGGTGATGTTCATTAACTGTTGGCAAGTCATATTGACACCATACATGCACCATAAAGCACCTACTATAGTCAATGCATCTTACTATATTTTACTATGTTACACTACACTACAATATATTACCTTCATATTGATAAAAAATTGAATATACAAATAAAAATTTATTTTTTTTTACAATTCCTGCATAAGAAGTTTCCTGCCTAAAAAGTATTTTTACTGTGTCCCTTCAAAAACTTCTTAACAAGGTTCTACTGTATATTGTATTACATTGAAATTTAGTTATTTATATATTATAAATAACAATTTAATAATTTTGAAAGTAAAAGTAACCTTTGTCAAATAAACAGAACTTGATGGAAAAGCTTCATATGAAGTCAAATCAGTATATCTTCTTTCTAAAGTTTTGTTTGTTGCTGGACAGTAATGAACACTACGGACAACTTTAGGACGAACCAAAGAACCTAAATTAAATTTAATCAAATTAAAGTTTATATTATTTTATAAATTATATTATATTAAAGTTTATATTATCTTTACTGAAAATACATACATTTTGTTACAATTCCTTCTACACAAACAATGCTTCCAAGCTGGCGAGCTTGTAGAGTACGAGGTGTTACATGTTTCGATCCAAAACTATAATGAAATTGTGTATTTTTATTTGGAAAAGATACTTACAATATTAAATCAACATTTTGTAATAACCAAAATTTTAATTGATTTAAATTAAATATGATAAAAATAATTTTAACACATCTATATAATTAACATTAATTACAAACTTATTTTTTCAGATACAGAATTTAAAGATAGGAAATTGACAATATATTAAAAATATAGTTTTACTACTAGAATTTAGAAAAGTTTTGAACTGTTTTCTTTTGCTTCCTTGTTAAATTAAAAATTTGACACAATTCTCAGTTAAAAGTTCCAATTAGTGAATGAGCATTCTTCATTAACTGAGAAACTATTAAAATTTTTAAAGTAGCATTTCATAGTATTGTGTGTGACAAAAAATATATAATATGGTGATGCTAGTCAGTAAAGTTAGATACATAATATTCAGACAAATCATTTAATAAACTAATATTCTTTTAGGACTTTTTGTTTCTCATATTAAGCAATTCAAAATTAAAATCAAAATCTATACATTCATTGAACAAATTTTAAAAATATACAAACCTTCCTTCCAATCCAATATAAAATTCTTCAAACTGCTTTGCATATGTAGTATCTACACCAGAAACAAGTTCTTTCAATGCTCTTTGAAATGCAACAAGTTCTTCAAATGAATTTTCTAAAAGCCTGTAAAAATATAAAAACTTGTTAAATATTTCATTGTGAATGATAAATTATATTTAACAAGATCTTCTAATTAATTTATTTAAAGTTAAGTGTGGTTTTACTCCAATCTGCTTTTTTTTAATTGTTTTTGTATTTTCTGATCTTTTTGTCCAGTGGAAATCATTTCTTTTGTTTTAGTGTATGTATATATATAATACAATAATACATAAACATAAAATTATACAATATACAAGAAAACAACAATATTTCAGTTTTTCTATATACTTTCTACTGTATTGTTTGCAGACTGCACATTCAGTAGTCTTTGTTTTTATTTAAGGGTTTGTTATTGGAAAAGTTCTTTCTTGTCCATTGGACATTACCAGTATTAATTAATTAAATAAAATAAAACTTTTTGGTACTCTTATAAATAATTTATTATTATTGAAGTTTGTTGATACTTTTGTCAGAGAGATAAGTATAGATTAACAGATATAAATTCTATGAAACGATGATTATAATAAAAATTACAATTTCAATATTATAAAAGGTAATTTATAGTATAGTGGGTGATCGGTTAACGAACAAATCAGATAATGAACACTTTCGCGAAAGATTTTTATGATCGGACAACGAACACTTCACTGAACAAGCACAAGAAGAAGCGACGTAAAATAATGAATACAGATTGGTCTTCCTTTGTCTTCAGTCAACAATTCAAAACTTTTCGGAGTGCAGGAGACGTTGACATTGACGTTCAACCCAGTATATACCGATCAGATAGTATTCCCCTGAACTTTGAAACTCTCCCTTGTAATTCCAGCCTTTTATATTTCTGATAGAAACAATCCTTTTACATTTTCTTCTGAAAAAGAGGATTGATGCCGATATCTGCTATTAAAGATCTTTTGAAGAAGTGGGAGGATGTCAGAACAGTGGTCTTAAAATGGCATCCAAACCAGATTGAGGTTAATAGGCTTATACCCCGTTCGCACCGAGCATTTCGATCTAGATTGTGGCTTAAGTCGGAGAGAGTTCCGTGGTGCAAACACTCTCGACCGTTTCAATCTCGACTGAAACGAGGCTAAATCACGATCGACTGGAGAGAGTTCTTGAAACTAGATCCAGTCATAAGAGAGATCCCACAATCCCACGCGCCCGAGGAAATACAAGATGGCTGCTGAACATGTGTCCGGCTATCGACAGAAAAATAAAAAACACATCTGGAGAGACGATGACATCTGTCTATTATTAGATATACGGCAAGAAAAAGTATTTATTTCTAACCAAAACTTCCATTCTGTTTGTTGGTGTTCGTGACTTATCGCATAGTTATGTCAATTTTATCATCGCGTGTAATAGCCGGGTTCTTCTCAAGCGAGTTACCTGTGCGAACAGCACGACGTTCCACTGGCGACAGTCACAATCCAGATTGTGGGTAAATCGAGATTGAAGTGAATCGTGGATTGTGTGCGAACGGGGTATTAGGGATCTCTACAATTACAATGAGATTAATTACTTCTGAAAAATCATGAAGAAGACAGAAAAGCAATTGACATTGGACAGATTCTTTAACCCCCACAAACGGAAAAAACATGACAAATAAATATGCAACACTGTGTATATATGTATTTTTATTATTACATATGAATGAATGTAGTAAGAAAGTATATATTTTTTATTTTTTGGGAGTCTCCAGAATGAATTAATCAAATTCCCATAGAAACCTATGGTAAATCGATAATTGGTTAATGAACAATTCAGATAGCGAACAAAGTCTTGGAACAGATTATGTTCATTAACCGATCATCCACTGTATTTGGTAGTTACATTTCTTATGCATTATTTGATAATTATAAAATTTACTGAGTTAACTAGAATTACTCAATTATCAAATTGAACTAGAACAATTAACTTGATATAATTAATGCTTAATTAGACTTTGATCAATTGTTTACTTTAGATACTTTAATGGAATGATTCCTTTAAATTATATTAGCCTATGAACTCCTGCTTACACTGGAAATACTTCATGTCTATATGTTTTTTCTGTCACCTTAATACTTCAATCAGATCTTTCTTTTTATGTTATTATATATTAATAACTAATAAATTTATAAAAATTTATATTTACAGTAGAAAATATGTTATATGTAAAGTATCATTTATACAAATCCAATTGTAAAAGAATTTNGATTTTGTATGTGTGTACTGTATGTACTGTACAGTAAAGAAAAATGCATTTGGTTTACAGGTTAGTTTGTCATATTAATCACAATTGTGACTGTTGATTTTTTTTCCATTATTATAAATGAGTTGTAAATGTAGAAAATATGTTATATGTAAAGTATCATTTATACAAATCCAATTGTAAAAGAATTTTATAGTAGAGTCTCTGTAATCTAACATATATTGGATTGGCAGGTATCAATTATTAGATTTTGTACATATGTATTATACAGTAAAAAACAATCTTGGTTCACAAGTTAGCTTATTGTATTAAATATAAATGTAACTGTTTTTCTAACCACATGTGCATTAAACAACTACTGACTGACTGTACACATACATCAACAAGAAATAACACAAAAATTTCATGCACACCATATTGTGGAATATCAGATTACTGAACCGAGTGAACCAACAAGTGATAAACTGTAGAGACTACTGTATATATCTCTTTAATGTTTAATCTTATTGTCATTAATTTTATGTATTTCTATACATGTAGTTTTTACACTTATTTGTTATTGTTTTACAATACTTTTAATACATTTGTTACATGTTTTATTGTATAGAGAAAGGCTAATATTGTCCTCATGACAATGCTTTTGTGTTAATTAATCATAAATAAAATGAGAACTGCAACTTTAGATTCCATACTAAACAAAAATAGTTTTTCAGATATATCAAAATTATATTTGCTATTCTATTTCATTATTCATTACTTTATATCTGAAATTAACTTTAAAAAATATTTGAATTATAAATAAAAAAATAAGATAAACCTAACAAAGTATGTATATGCATCAACATATTTTACATAACTTTTATTTATTTATTTACTTTTTATATTATTTAGCATTAATAAACTTTTCCAAGAGAACCACCAATAAATTAGAGAAACATCCCTGTCATTTCCAATTCAGAGGAAATACTGATCAGATTAAAGCAAATCTAAACTGAGCTGTACTATAAAAATTTAATTAAACTTTGATAAATAATTTATTTTGTAAGAAAACTAACTCATATATGAGAAAAACAGAGTTTAAATGTACAGTAAATAAATAAATAAATAAAAATCAGTAAAAAGAAGAAAAAAAATGTTACATAAAAATAAACATTTTTTCATGCAACAGCACAGTGATTCTTCATGTTAAAATAAACATGAAGAATCACCGATTAAAATAAAGATATATATAGTTGGTTTGCTGTATGTTATATTAACAAAGTCTACCAAAGCGTGTGTTTTGGATTAAAGAGACGAATTTACATTGTTAAAATAAAGAGTTTAAAGTCATATTTAAAGTCTATCTTGTAATTCAGTGTCTTTGAACTTAATATTGATATATCAATAAAATGCTTTAGAAAAAGTGAATCATTATAAATGCCAAATTACTACCTTTAATTTAATTTATAATAGTATCATATAAATAGAGAGATAGAGTGTTTAGAATTTTTTAAAATCATATTAATTTCTTAGTAGAATATATTATATAACAATAAAATGTATTCATTTGATAAAAAAATGAAAATGTATATTAGCTGAATTTAATAATAAGTGAAAATACAAAATATAATTATAATTATTAATCACATTGGTAGACTTTGCTTAATTCCAGTATTACTTTAAAAATGACAAACATTTTCGAACAGCTTTACTGTACTGCTTCAGGTCAGTTATACATGTTCCATTTAGAATGGTTCATTCTATTGCATTCTACATTCAAACTGAATTCAAATTTCAAATATTTTTGAAATTTACAAAATTTAAATTTACCAAATTAAATTTTACAGCTAATGTATTCTATATAATTTTATATTAACAACCCACAGTTTAACTGAGTTGTTATAATTATCTTTTTTTGGGGTAACATAAAAAGTTTTCTAAGCACATGATAACAAATCTGCATCTTGTATATTAATGTATATTAGTTCATTAATTAATATATGAGATGCAAATTTGTATATTAATGAAATTTAAAGTAATTCAATTATTTATTATTTTATTTGTTCTGTTTTTCACTGTTATAATCCACAAAAATAAATCATCATTGTCAAATCTTAATTCAACGGATTTTGTTATAGAATGTTATGATGTTACGGAAGAATAAGTAAAGCAAAGTTGATCAAACTTTTATCAAACTGTGGTCCACAAGCTGTTTGGAATCACAAAAGAAGTAATCACGTGTTAGGAATAAGATGTCATTGCTCTATCATGTGATGCCTGCAAAGAATAGTGTAAAAGAATGAATTTTTCCATGAGAAAAATAAGTTGTCCAGAAACATGTCAGAGATGTAGTCACTAGTAATGAGACAATTAACCTGTCGTACATTGTTCCCGAAAATATTTGTGTTGACCTCATTGACCTGCATAGGAGATCCCGAATATTTTCGTGTTTACATTGGAACGTTTTTTAAACATCAAATGTCACTACTTATATGTTGTTTTGAAATAAGTGACTCATATCAAAAGAACCATTATGTTATCTAGTTTTTGCTCAGCAGGTTATCAAAATTCTAGGAATAGTTCTTTGTTAGAAACCACAAAGAAAATTAGACCATTTCATTTCTGTTTTTCAACATGGCAGCAAGTAGTAGACACAGCGCTCTAAATAAGTCAAAAGTTATCGAATATTTATTCAATTTAGGTTCTGATGAATCTGAATTTTCAGACAGCAACGATGATTACATACCAGAACAAAATGTAAGTGATGACAGTGATGATTTTGATCCTGAATTATCATTTACGAGTGGATATAGAGGCAGATCATGTGGCAGTACTCAAAGTAATACTGCTAAATGTCTGTGATTTAGTAGTGATGACAGATGGATTCATACAAATTTCAGACATCCTCAAGTGAACAGTTTTACAAGACCATCAGGAATACAATGTAATCTATGGAGTGATGCTACACCGTTTGACTGTTTCAGTATATTCTTCAATGACGAACTTGTCGACAAGATTGTTTCAGAAATGAACAGATATGGTGATAGTTTGCTAAACTGTGATGATTTACGAGAGAATAGTCAGATAAAAAATGGGAAACCAATGACAAATCCAGAAATTAGAGAATTTCTAGGACTTATAATGGTCACAAGTATAATTAGAAAACCGCGCCTAAGCATGTATTTTACAATCGAAGATCTTTTTTTGACACCCTTTTTTTCAAGTGCGATGTTGAGCAACCGCTTTCAACTTTTATTGTCCTGTCTGCATTTTACAGACAATAATCAAGCTTCAGGTGGTGATGATCGACTGCATAAATTATGCAGTGTTATCGATCATTTATGCCACAAGTTCAAAAATGCATACCTCCCAGAGGAAAATATCTGTGTAGACGAAAGTCTTATGCTATGGAAAGAGAGATTGGGATTTAGGCAATGTATACCAAACAAGCGTGCTTGTTTTGGAGTGAAAAGCTTCAAAATTTGTGAGTCACAAATAGGATATGTTTGGGACTTTATAGTTTATACCAAAGCTATTACTGAATACGATAATTTTGAAGGTGGGCAAGGAGAAAAGGTTGTGCTAACCTTATTAGAACTGTTGTTCGGTAAATATCACAAGGTTTATTTAGATAGATTTTTCACCTCACCAACCTTAGCAAAAATGCTTCTAGACAAACAAACCTATGTATGTGGAAAAGTAAATAAAAATTGGATAGGAATGCCACATAATTTTCCTGATCATAAATTGAAAGAAGGGGAATTTATCACCTGTCAAAAAGATAAATTGTCTGTGTTCTGCTGGAAAGACAAAAGGGATGTGGCAATTCTAAGCATGATGAGTGACAATAAATTCTCTGATTCGGGTAAACGTGACAGATCTGGGGAAGTAATAATGAAGCCAAATTGTATTTTGGATTATAATAGCAATATGGGTGGTATCGATTTCTGTGATGGAGTAATACACAATTATCCATGCATGAGGAAAACGGTAAAATGGTACAAAAAAGTGTTTTTTTTTTTATGTGATGGATATTACATTATATAATGCTTGTATTTTATATCAAAAACATACGAAAAAACAAATATCATTTCTAGATTTTCGTATGTCTGTTATCAGAGAAGTGATAGAGAAGTATCACACAAGCAGACATCTAGCCCGCTGTGGTCGACCATCACATGAAAATCCATTACGTTTATCCAAACGGCATTTTCCTAGTTTTATACCACCTACAGTAAAAAAAAAAAAAGCATTCATCCAGAGTATGTAAAGTATGTTCGGCTATCAAAAAACGTGCAGAATCACGTTATCAATGTGTAAAATGTAATGCTCCACTGTGTGTTGTACCTTGTTTTGAGATATATCACACTAAAATTAACTTTTAAAATAAAATTTTTTGTTTTTTACATTCCCTAATATGTCTATTTTGTGTATAGGAAATATAAAGTAATTCGAAATAATACGATAGCCACAATTATTATTTTTCTAAAACATGTGATCGCGTTAGGCTTAACATAAAAAAAAATTCAATGTGGACCAACACGTGACGGAGAAAATATTCAATATCGAATAGGTTCATCAGAACTGGAATTGGGGATCGGAAAAATCAGACATTTTCTGTCTATTAGAATCAGAATAGGAAATGAGAAAATCTCGTTACAATTTCTGATTCTTAAAAATGATTCTTCCACACTTTATAAGAAAATTAATTTTTATTTCAAAGATTAAAAACTTTTTAAATTATGATATTACTAATTAAATATTAGTTTATTGAAAACTTTCACATTGATAAAGCAGAAAGTACGCAGCGACTATACGAGGTGATGTCTGTCACAATAGACTTTTCTTTTGTTTAGTCAGAGCAATGAGAGATTGCACTTGATCGATTCTAACTGTCTCCTTTTAGGAAAGATAGGGTTGCCATTGGGCTAGCTTGATCAGCAATCTGTATTCTGTATATCTATATCTAAATAAATATTAAAAGTAAAATTTTCTGTCACTGCTGCACACAAATAATGTAAATTTTAAAATTAATTTGATTTACAATTTGAAAATTTCAAAACAACTTTTATAAAATTTTTAAAAACATTGTTTTAATTTTTGATTGATTTGATTTTAATTTTAATTAATTTAATTTTATTGTTAGTTTTGGTTTCAGTGTAAAGACCAGAGTTTTAATTATTATTATTTTTAATAATTTTTTATTTATTTAATTTTGCCTGCATTTTTTTAATCCTTAATTACAATTTTTTAAATTAATGCAACTCTTTTTTTCTTTTGCAACATAACTATACAAATTGTTTTAGTGTTGTTTCAAACAAAAGATTATCAAATTTAAATTTACTTGAATTTTTTAGTAATTTCATTAATTTTTATTTCACAAATTTGCCTGCTTTTTAAAAATCTTTAATTATAAGCAAGTTAACATTAATTAAACTATTGGGCTATCTAGTTTCAAATCAAGGCAAGCAATTGGCAAAACATTTTGAAATGTAAACAAAATTAAATTATATATTATTTTTCAATTAATGAAAAATACTATAAAAAATTATTTTTAATATTTAGTATGTTTTACTTATAATGATAAAACAACTTTCTCATTATAAGTATTAAAGATTTTGTTATGATTCCATAGATGATGCCATAATATGCTAAATTTTCAAATGCAATTTGCATATTTCTGAGTAAAAATACTTGTTCAAGCTAAGTTTAACACCATTTTGAATTTTAAAAATGTATTTTTCAAAATGAGTTGGTCGTCTAGATCAGTTGTCCAACCTTTTTACCTAAAGGGCCAAATTAGAAATTTAGGTATATTCAGCAGGCTACAAAGGTACTTTATATAAATATTTGCTTTTAAAAAGTTCAAAATGTGAATATCAAATTTTAATAACAAATATAAATTATTTAAAAAATACTGTATTATTGACAGTAAAAAAAGAAATTACACTCACACAAAATAAAAATAAATTCAGTGCAATTTTTGACATTGCCTTCCTTTTATAATAATGTCAATATCTATTTTTATGATACTACTCTTAATTCTAAGAATGTTAGTTAAATGGCAATCACTCAACCTATTTCTTTCGACCTTCACATTATGTACTATCCCCACATGCATAACAGTTTTCTAACACGAATTACGCCATTATGACATCAAAGTGTATCCACTGAAACAAGAATAAGCGACTTACTTTACCAAAATGAATGAAAATATACCTAAAAAATTTAGGGTGCAGTGGGCCACATAAAAATATTAAGTGGGCTGGACATCCCCGGTCTAGATATTCATCACTCAAGTAAACAAATTCGAAAATCAGTTAACTTGAGATAATGATATTTGTTTGGCTTGTTGCATCATTTTCCAAACTTCATTTAGTATTAAATACGACAGAATTAAATCATTTACAACACATACCCATTGCGAAAATAATGCATCTTCTCATTTACTTTCCTCTACCCCAGTTAACGCATTGGCCAACGAAGCAGTTTCCAAAGATGGTGACCCTATCTGACACAATGGGATAGTTCATTGAGTAATAGGAAATTAGATGTAATTTCTTCAGGGTTAGTGTTGCAACATTAACTTTATCCGAAATAAGATTACAAATTTATTTCGTAGTACACCATAACAGCATGTGTATCCACATATAAATGGAGAATTTTCACATTTCTTTCAAAAGATTGATTCTGGATTTCCTGATTGTTTTCCATTCTTAAGCTTAATGTTTATTAATGAATGTACTGTGCTCGTAATGTAAACCATTAATTTTTCTAAACTAAAATAAAGTTTATAAAGTATTCAAAAGAATCAGAATTGGAATCTGGAGAAATTTTGGTATCATCCCATCACTAGTGGTCACACGACCAAATGTTGTAAAAGCAAGGTCACGTGAAACGCTTTGTGTGCATCTGCAGTCTAACGTGCAGCTCCACAACAAGCTGAAGTAACAGCATCTCTAATGGGGCACAGTTGGTAAGTAGTCCTATGGTTTTTTCTTTATAACACTTTATAAGCAGGTCATCCAGAAAAAATTCTGTTTTGGAAATGTCTATTAAATAAATATGCCTCTTTTTTAAAATAAAATGAAGAAAAAAAATGTACTCAATAAAAATAATTACCAAAAAAATTTAATTTTATTTAAAAAATTAATTCCATAATTACTAATAATCGGTACAAGTCCATCTTTTATACATGGAGTGTTTTTTAGTATAAAAAAATTTTATTCCTATTCATATCTGAGAAGCAGATAATCAGAGTTTTTTCTTATTAAATAAAACAAATATTTTCACTAATCAACATATTAATTTTTTGACTAATATATAACATTCAAAATAATACTCACTCCTGAGCTCGTTTAGGATTCTTCTTTCTGAGATCATTAATATTAACAATAAGACGACATCCATTATCCGTAATCATATCTTTAACACTCTGACTGTAATAACCCTGATCCACCTACAATATTATATTATAAAATTAATAATTAGATAATATTAAATATAAATTCCTTACATTAAACTTCATTACGTCGTCGTCCAAAAAATCAAGATATTCTCTCTGAATATCTCTGAGACGCTGATCAACATCAAGTGCCATATTGTCTTTTCGAAACACTTAGACAATCCGCAAGTTATATATTCATTCGATAAATACGAAAATTATTAACTGAAAATGACACAGACTTCAACAAGAAACAATAACAAATCACGTTGATAAGAAAATTTTCGCGGGAAAAATCATAGCGCCACCTACTATTCTAGTCACAAAAAAAAAATTAATTAACAAATTAAAACGCGATCCATTTTAAAAAATTCGACTAAATAAATTTCAAACGGAACATATAATTTACAAATACGTTAAAATTTTAAAGAAATTAACGTTTTAACATTATTATAAAAATTTTAAATTGATTTCGTAAATTTTTAAATTTTCGAAAAATCGATAAATTATATATTCGATTAATATAATATAGATATTAATAATTATAAGTTAAATAACGTTTTAAAACGTTTATTAATTACAGAAAGAAAGAAAATATCGATATACGTTAAATATTATATAAGCTACATCTTTAACGGGTTATGGACAAGTGCCGATGGATTTTAGAAAAATATTTTATATCTGTTTGGTGGCGCCACAAACAAACCATTGAACAACTGGAAGAAGTGAAAGTTTTTGAAAGAGGAAAAAATATACCGAATTTATTTACTATAGAAAAAGGATTCGAAAGAATGGATTTCCATTCAGTAATGGAAACATTTGCCGAAGCCTGGGTTGCCGCTAATACACAAACTCCTTTGACAGAAGCTGCAGAAGCTCAGGTAGATTTTTATATGGGATTTTTCCTCGTTTTGTTAAATATTGCATGAATTATTTTTAAATTTTCAATAATTTTATTTTCTCTTTGACGTTTTATACTTTGCATGGTTCTTTATTATTAAAGAAGAAACTGTTTAATCGATTTTTTTTTAATGAAAAAATTTAATGTTTATATATTATATATATATTTTTTCTTGTACATTTCATGCATTTGTCATGCTACTTTCATCGTGTTACAATTAAGAAGAGTTAATGAATTTGGATGAAAAAATGCACGAAAAAATATATAAAGCGTTGTGTTTTTCTTAAGTGCTAAATAAAGAAGATTTATTTTAGTTGTGTTCAATAATTCTGACAGATTGATTCTTGATATTTTTGAAATCATATAAAAGAAATCATTAAAATATTATGCCAAATATAATCATTTCTCTAACATTTGCTCATGTATTAATGGAATAATTTATATTAAGCAATGTAATAAAATTTTGTTAAAAAAAAAAAATTGGAATAGAATTAATAAATTAAAAGGGAAAAAAACCTATAAAAATGTTAAAAGTGGAATAATTATTATTATAATTTTTAAAACTGGAAAGTTTTATTTTATTCCACAATAATTTAAAATGATTGCTATATACGGGCTCGGTCGACTTATAATCTGCACTGGTAATGTGTAACTAGAACCGATATTTAGGGATGGTTCAAATTAAAATGTCCTACAGGCCTTTGTACTGCTGTGGATGAAGAGTAAACTTGATATGGTATATGCTTGTGTAGAAGGGCATTGGTTGTGTTCAAATATTTTTTCCTGTGTTTATTTGATCTTTTTATTAATGTATTTATTTACAAAGGTAAAGGAGGGTCGGGTATCTTCCTGGCTATGTTACTGAGATCATTATGGCTTTAGCAAATTGGGTATAATTTTACCTCTGAGCGAGATGGTTTAGACCAGTGTTTCTCAATGGGGTGATATCGCTCCCATGTGGGCGTTTTTTCATGTTGAAGGGGTGATTAGTAACAATTTATATTTTGGGGGGCGAAAAACAATTTTCTGGGCAATATAGTAAAACATTATATTAATAATAATTAGATATTTTATTCGTTATATCATACAATAATTAAATAAATAGCATAATACTAGTCACTAGTCTATTCAATGCAGTACGAATTTGGCGTTAGCCTTGGCCCTTGGCATCAGAATTTTGAAGTGAAGGGGCGATAGTACGTAATGGTTTTATTGAAGGGGGTGACGATTCGTTAGAGATTGAAAAACACTGGTTTAGACCTTATCGGAACTATAGTCCTTATCCATAGGAGCAAAAAAGCCAAAGGAAACATAACTCCTTTTACAAGATATAGTCCCTGAAATCGTCCTACTTATGGGATGCGTGCAATTGGGAGTTGCATCATGTTGCTCTACTAAGACTATTGTGTTTAACTATTTAGCTCATGTGACTATGCTGGCTTTGATTTGCTCACTTGATTGTTCGTGTAATACTTGATATTATATAGTTTTAGGGGTGTGGCAGCTTGCTCCACATGGACATTACGGTAATTAGTGACAGTGAACTTCGAAGCGCGTGACTGCGTGCAGTAGGACTGGTTCGCAGTGAAAACTGATCTTGATCTTTGGAGGTGAGTATATGTATATGTATGGTTCCATTGACTTTTTTGCTTGTATGGGAACGTCTATAATTCTGAGGGTGGCAAACTCTTATTCAGAGTTCACAAATGACTCTCATTTAGAGTTCACAAATTACTGCAAATTATGTGTTTGCACAAGGACATCTAGCAAATGTGCATAGTTGGGGGGTATTTGCATTTGCTGAGCATAAAAAACCATTCCAGAAGTCTAGAAGAGAGCATTTAAAAAATTACTAATTTTTATGCTACTACTCTAACGATGATAGCACACATGATGTCACAAGTATCAGCAGAAAATAAATGTGTATTGATGGAAATTAATCAGCAGAAAATAAATGTGCATTGATGGAAATTAATCTAAGGAGGTGCATTATTTTGATTTCCTTCTTGGGTATTTCAGCTTTTAATTTATCTCTCCTTGCAGTAGGTTATGATTGGTACTTTTGATTCATTAAAGTCGATGGTCACCACCATATTTTTTTCTTTTTATGAAAGTTTATTAATTCATTCTTATAAAATTATACTGCAAAAGATATTTAACAGCATATATTTATTTATTGTGTGATAATTTCCATTCCATGTTACTTCTTTGTGGTAAAAATACTAAGGCAAAAATAGCTGCATTTATCATTCACTACTGTATAGCAAAAGAATTTTATCTCTATCTTACAGTTCATAAGGTTTGCTTCTGACTCATTTTGCATATAACTTGTTCAGTAAGCCAAACGAGAGCCGTTAATAATTGGACTATTATTATTAAATTTAGCATAATAATTGCTCGATTTATTAATGGCTCTTGTTTGGCTTAGTATCAAAGCATCGGACTTTGAGATGCTATATAACTTGTTCAGTACCTGCCCATGTTCTTTTTACTATATCACAATTAAACAAAGACAGTCCTCATTAGCATAGCACTAACAATCTTTATGGATAGTAAAAAGACTTTATTGTGGCAATAATACATACAGTGGTACCTCAGGATACGAACGTCCCAGCATACGAAATTTTCTGGATACAACACAAAATTCGAACACATTTTTGCTCCACGATACGAACAAAAACTCACCATACGACGTCACATTAGTTTGCAGCGCCATTTTTTATTCACTTTTGTTCATCAGTCTTGGTCCGCGCGTTTGCTTCATTGTGGAAGGATCTTGCTCGACAAAGGAAATCTCGAGGTATTATCAGAAAGTGACTGATTTTATTGAAAAAAAACATCCCAAAAAGGTTTACACTGGCCGTATTGCCGCTCGGGGTAATGACATTTGCCTAAGTCACTTTAGAGACATTTTAAAAAGTAGGCAAAGCCACACCTCTTTGGATAGATATTTTACCAAGTGACCTCTATCCATTGAAAGTGCTGGTGGAAGTGAAGGAAAGAAAGCAAAAAAGCAGTGAATAAAAAATTAAAAAAAATGAAACAGAAAAGATTAAAAAATTAGTGTTAAGTTATTTTTAAGTTATTGTTGCATTATGTTATGTAAGTTAAGTTTTAGTATTATTTCCCTTCTCCCTCTCTTCTGCCACCAGTTTACACCTCCACGGTTGTCTATCCTCAGAGGTAAAGTGCAAATAAAACTGCATTTTTTTAATCAATTATTATTCTATTATGGTTATTTATACATTTACAACTACAAAATGCATTTTTCAGTGTTTTCCTTACTATAGTTATTATTTCAGTGTTTTTCGTACTGGAACGAATTATTTGGTTTTACATGTAATCGTATGGGGAAAAATGAATCACCTTATGACATTTTCATGATACGATCTGAGTTTCGAAACAGTTTAATTTCGTATCCTGAGGTACCACTGTATAGGATATCACTAGATTCATGAATTGAATATAAATAGTTTTGTTAAATAATAATTATAAATTTAGATTAATGAAAAAAATTAATGAACTTTTAAATATGGTTTTATTATTATTATTATTACTAATAATAATTTGAATGTTTTAACAGTGAAATAAATAGCTACTACAGTATTTTAATTTTCAGATGTTTTCTCCAAATTGACAATTATGTGTAATTTTAATTGTGAGATAAATTTCATTGAGATAAAGATAATTTTAATATGTTTCAAATAAAATGCTAAACAAAAAAACATTATCTGTTTGTCTTATTTATTATATATCATATATTATTTAATCATAAAAATTAATAAATAAAATTTTCAATTTTATTAAGTAATTTACTGAATATTGAATAATAATTGCTTATGATATTATGAAACTTCAAGAAAATATAGAGAAGTTAAATAAATAAAACAAAATGTTTATTTCAGGAAACCAAAAAATTTATTTATATAGAGAAATATTTTCATTCTTTAAAGAACAGGCTTTAAAATCTGTAGAGCTGACTACATTTGGAACAAAATTAAGTTCAAACTTTGAAAGATCAGATTAAACAGCTTAAAAGCTTAATTCCAAATTCTGATACTTTTTTAATATTTTAAATTAAAATTTTTTTACTTTTTTTTTTAATAATTAAAAGATTCTCCCATCAACTTGCACATTGCTATATAAGGCCTGCACTTAGCATAGTTCTCACTAGATCATCCTTAGTGATAGAATCATAATGTATCTATAGGTGATATTTTAAAGATCTACATAAAATATTGCATTCCCTAGAAAGCCTGACTATATAGATACCTGCCATATTCTCTTCCTTTAACTTATCTATGTTCTTCTTTAACTGTTGCATTTAAACTGGAAGTTTCTTGACTAAAGTTAATAATATAACAGCTGTTAACTTCCCAAATGGAGTGCAGCTGTTAACTTCCCAAATGCTACACATTATACTATCTTTAGAACTTTGCTCTATGCTTATTCTCAATTACTGGCTTGGTTGTTCTTAAAGATGCTTTCAGTAGACCAACAGTTTCCAATCTTTTTCATGTAGAAATCCCTTTTAAAAAAATTTTTTCTATCAATTTCCTTTCAATATTATATTATGGTAGAGTCCCAGAAACTTGACTCTCAATAACTCAACATTCTGTAAAACTTGTTGTGCCATTCGGGGGGAAGTAATATAATGTCTATTTCTATAACTTAACACTAGGATCAAATAAGTTATTCTTCTCTGGTGACAATCAATAATAACATCAATTCCACCTGCTAACAAAGAATATATTCTTCTTCCCAAGATGACACACAAAACACCACAATGTGAATGTCACTAACTCAAAAGTAGCATTGAATAGCCAATATTTTTTTAAAATTAAAATTAAGGGCCAAAAAAGCTGCTAACTTGTTTACCATTTCATCATAACAGTAATAATGCAAATATGAGTCTATGCTAGGGGTTTCCATATTGTAAATATCCTTTGCATTTTTATATAATCTTTGTATCTCTTAAATTGGATTATATTGCAATTTATAACCAATGCTCTTTTTCTAAAAATTTTACTGTTACATACTGTACAGTACATACCAGTGCATTCTAGCTGAAAAATAATCCTGACTATAATGCAGTATGCTACAGAAAATACTATTCATATACAAATTTTAAATCAAATTATATATATAAACATATCATTTTATGCAAATTATATATCTGTAGTCATTGTCAATATTTGATATTTTTACATTCATAATTTTCATCACACTATTAAAATACATTTTTATTCCTTATTCTTTTATCAAAAATTTTTAATTGTATGTTATCTATTTTTCAGCTTATTCATACAGATAATATAAGTAAGAGAATGGAGGAAAGTGCTAAAATATGTGACAATTTATTATTGGAGATATTGATTATTTATAAAAAGTTACCTAACAAGTACATACAAGGAAATTATATATATATAAATTCTATTTAAAAAATTATAGACAGTAGGTGAAATAATTTAAATGAATGCATTTTATATATAGATTACTTTATTTTTAAATTCTTTAAATTGGATTTTAAAATTTTATAATACAGAATTTACTTCCATCAAGAAATAATAAAAATTGTTTTCTCAATGGATTTATCTTAAATACATTTTCTGTGTTGATATGTCAAGCATTTTTTTTTTATTATTATTTTGCATTTTGATTTATTTGTATTGTGCTACAAGCAGAAAAATATTTACTTTAATAGTGTTTAAAATAGAACATTAAGTTCTATTGCTTTTAGAGGTACATTTCTTATTGGAAGTACTGTACTTCTGATGGACTTAAACAAAATTCTTTTTAAAATTGGAACTTTTTTATGTACTGTTTAAAATTATCTATATAAAAAATAATACATTTTTTATTTATTTTAGTGGTTGCTAATCATATAACTTGCTAGTGATCCACTCTACTGGTATTTAATTAATGCAGCAATGATTGTTGATTCACATGTAAATACTAATTAATGTTAGACTAAAAATAAATAAATGTTTAATATCCATCATTGATTTTTTAATGAATGTTTTCAGCTATATTAGTAATCATAATTAGATTCTTAAATTAAATACAGAACATCAGTACAAGTATTATAGAATAAACTTGATTATGTCTTCTAATGTAGCTGAAAACATTTATTGATATATTGATGATAGATTTGAAGGGTTTATTTATTTTTAATATTTCATCTAGTTATGTATGCTTTATGAATATTATACTAATTTCAGATTATGCCAATTGATTTGCCATGTCCTGTTTACAAAAATAAGGATACAGTAGTTATAAAAATAGATATAGTAATATTAGATAAATCATGGAATGTATTAATGCATTCATAATTTAATTATAAAATAATTTCTTTATATTAATTTCTTTTTAAAAATCTTTTGAAAAATTCTTACATTAATAATGAAAATATTTGACTTAGCAAATATTTTCATTTTGCTAAGTCAAATATGAACTTAGCAAAATGAATCTGATAATTATAAAGTAGTTTTCAAATACAAATCAGCATTAAATGTAAAACAGTAATACAGTAATAACTTTGGAAAACTAAATTGTTATGAATTAGTATTGTTTAATGATGGGTAACTTTGTTAGCAGTAATAATTACAGTAGAGCATCGATTATCCGACTCAATTGGGGACGCGGGTTGGTCGGATAACCGAAAAGAATGAAAAAAATACATTAGTATAGTATATTAGTATATCCCATGTAATTAGTATATTAGTATATTGCTATTAACCTACTTCACATTTAATTTTCATCGATGTTAAACATAACAAAATTTTTTTTTAAATAATAATCGTCACTATTGTATCGTAAAAAATTATTTTTAAATTATTTTATTGCTCACAAAACAAACAACCACTCATAATTAGAAAATTAAGTCTCGTTTAAATACTGGCCTCCCTTTCATGGTCGAGCCAGTGTTGCCAGCTAAAACACACAAAAATTTAACAAAAATAATATTAAAGTAGCCAAGACATACCCAAATATTGTAGCGCCACTTCACTAACAGACATTTGAAATGTGCCAACTAGAATGGTCGGTTAACCAATGTGACAGTTAATCGGGGGTTGGATAATCGATGCTCTACTGTAATTAATTGAAACTTTTTGAATTGCTGTAGATTGTTTTGTTTGCTTTAAAACTGTGTGTCACAATTTTTCACTTATAATAATCTCAAATATTTCTAAATTTAAAAAAAAATCAAGTGGTTAACAACAAATTTAAGCTTAAGTTTTTCTTTCAATTTGCTCTTAATTTGCATTTTGTTAATTTAATTAAGCTCTTGAAAATGCATTTTTGTTTTAATCTAAAAATATTCATGCCTATCATAGATTTTTTTATAATTAGACTAGGTTGATTTTACAAACTGACATCAATAAATATCAATATATTACATATTAATCATTTGGTATTTGTATCTAGTCTATCAGGATTAGAAATTAAGACTTTGTGCTATTTGTCAAGCAGACAACCAGCTCTAGATTTCTGATTCTCCCATAATGAAACCAATTGTCCAAACTACAGGATTCATGCATATATATTATAAACTGTTAGGTAATACAAAAACAACTACCACACTTACATAAAAATAAAGTTTTAATGCTTGCATATTACATAGATGTTTATTAGGTCTACACATAAAAAGAAATTGTGAACATGTTGACAATCTTTGTTTATAGTAGGTGCCAAGTTAGAAATACAAAAATAGTACAGAATTTTATTGGATGTGTTCAAAATTTATTATAAAAATTTTTTAATAAAGTAAAATTACATTTAAAAACCCAAACAAAAGAAGAATACGACAAATATTTATATATATATAAGCAAAGCAACCACTGTATAATTGGCTAGTATTAATAATCAAAGCTAAAATTCTTTTATAATTGGATATCAAATCAAATTTATTATTCAATACTGCATATAAGTAAAATGAAAATATGAATGGCTGAATATACAAATACAAATGGATCAAAGAATTCATTAATCAGCTGCTTATATTTTCATTTTACTTGCATGCAATATTACTATATTACAGGTATTGGGTGTTAGTACCCATTAATCATTTAAGCATAAGCAGAACTGTTATTTAAAAAGTATATGGTTTTTCTGTACTTAAAACACAATACAACTTGTTTAATTAATAACATGAATAAAATGAAAACTTGTCTATTTTGAAAAAATTATAGGTTGTGACTAGAGTTGTCAGATGTCCTGGATTTTTGGGATTGTTCCGGAATTTTTCTAACTGCCATCTAGCAACAAGAGGATGTTAAACTAAAAACTGTTCCTACAATGAAGTATTTTGTTTTTCTTTTTTCACATTTTTAATGTATTTGTCACTGACAGTAAAAATACACATCTAGAATTGAAGTGTCCCAATATCTTTCAGGAAGAACTCATTTTGTCCTGATTTTTATCTCCAAGTACCATACCTGGCAACCTTAGTTGTGGCAAAAATACTCTTTTTTTTTTCTTTAGAATCAAAAACAAAATTAACACCACAAAGTATTTATTAACTTTAGAAATGCATTTTTAATTTATATTGGTGCCTTGTACTTAAATGCTTCGGAGTTTAAACAATGCTGCAAAGTTCAAACTGCACAGGAAGCATAAACACAATCTGTTGTGTGCCCAAATCATCTGTCTCTCTTAGTTTATATGTTTTCAGTGATTTTTGGCTTTATTTATATGTATTATTCCCACAAAGTTTCTTTGTACATAACTTTAGGGTGTCCTGTACATTTTCTATCCTTTAGTTCAAAATTTCTCAAAGGAAACTTTTTGACCACATTTGACATGGTTGAAGTTCAGAAGCATTTTCCTTACACACACTATGAATTTTTTTACTATTTTGTATAAAATTATATCCTTTCCAAAACTAGTAATGCATAATATGCCAATGTATTTATTTGCAGACATTTTTGCATTTTGTTTGAATAAAATCAAGTTAAGCAAAAAGTTTAAAATAAGCTTCTAAACAAGGAATACAATCTCACTTTAGCAATAATGTGTTAAGTTCCAGTTGTTATAATTTAATTAAAAATACTTATTAAAAGTACACCTTAAATTCTAACTTATTGCATCCCCTGAGATGCCAGTTAAGCCTAAGAGGAATATTGTAATAACAATGATTGAAATGAAAAAGGAACTTATTGGTTATCAGTAAACACTACTTAAATGAATTAAATTTGAAGTACAAGATACCACTGTCCACTCACCCTGATTATCAGTATGTATAATCAGGGGTATATATATTTATTGTATTTCAGTAAAGCTTGTTCTGTCCCAAATTAAAAAAGAAATACTTTGTAATAACAAAAGATTTCTTTTTAATTAGGGATATAACTAAATAGCATCTATTATTCATAGATACTGTTCAGTTAGGTGTTCAAAGGCAGAGAATATTATAATAATAATAATTATCAAATCAAATTTTATTAGTAGAAGGCTACTGCCTGTTACAAAGGGAGTTCTACTCATTATCTTTATCTTCAGTATTATTACAAAATCAATTAAACATCAAAACTTCTTAACATAATTATATAAATTGTACTATTTTTTGGGTTGCACGATGGAACATCACATACATTGCTTCCACCGATTCACATACTCTAAAGTCTACAAGATCATATCTCTGTTTCAACTCTAGGCTCTTCTTACATTCACAAATAAGATAAAACTTAGAAAAAGGCATAAGAGATCTTGGGCATAACTTGTTCTCGTATATTTATATTTTGTTGTCAATCACCAATGTACGAGCATTAAGACGACACTGTATAAAGTCTCTTGTTTGTAATTCTTCAAATATTCTACTATGATTTACAGATGGGTTAATATATACCACTAAGATACTTAGGAATCTAGTTCTCTACAGTTTATGAAATTTAGAATTTAGTTCAACTAAGACACTAATATAACAAAGTTTCATTTGTATAAACCTCATATAACCCAAGGATCTCTCAATCTACAACGAAAGACCTCCTGCTGGTCTACCAAATCTTTGCTCCTTAAGTGCTGAACTATGGGATATCCAGAACACTTTTTGAAAACTCGAGTTCTCTAAAAAAACAGAATCAACTGACCATGTCTCGGCAATACCCACATCATCATTTGATAACCCGTACTGCAGAATGGATCGATCATTAGTCTTATTAATCATTCCTTGATTATTCCAGAAAGTACTGTGCACATTTTCAGCCAAATCATAATGATCCAACTCCTGGGAAACCAAATGTATTGAGTTCAGATTATTATTACTTAACTGAGTCTCTGAGTTATTATTTCCCTTATCTTCTACATTCTTCTTAATATCGTCCATCAACCTTGGCATTTTACCGGAGTCAGACCTCTGGTTTCTTATAAAAAATGGTCCAACTGAATAATTTCATTTGTGTATATATCGTAAGTAAACATAACTCCATCCTTAATATAATAGTCATCTCTAACTATGATTTTTTGGCCACTGGACTTCTCCTGTATTATTCTTGTAACCAGTTTTTTCCTTCTAACCCTAGACTGCTTACACAAATCAGCCGTCAAAATAATATTCTCCTTGAACCTTTTAGACATGTTTGACCTTGCTGTCCAGAATCCTCTCAGAACTAAATTTCTCTTAGACCGATGCAAGAGAAATTTTAACTATAGATTTAGTATTATTTCTAGAAAATCTGACTAAACTGGCCAGACTGAAGTCCTTTAAGCCTAATTCGATTTTTATAAATGAGATCTCAGCAGACGGATCATCAGTTAAAAACGGAAAATTAAAAATAACAATGTTGTTTCTAATTTTTTCATTAATCAACTGATCCAATTGAAATTCAACCTTACCTCTCAATAATCCATCATAATTAGCACTTCGTTCCATTTTTTTCACTTTATGAGACACGACAGACAAGTCTTCCCTTAGATCATTATACTTCTTTTTCATTGTACTTAGCTCTTCCTTAATTTCACTCAGGTCCACAGAAAGTTGTGAAAATTTCTCCTGGATTAGGTCATAAACTGTTTTAATAGTGTATTGTGATTCTTCAGAGATCTTTTTGCACACTAACTGATGGAGTAAAATAATCCTTTATTTTTGCATTTCTCACTCCCACCGAGTTATGCTTCAACGGATTTTTATCAAGTAACACAAGTTCCTCCTCTACAACTTCAGTTAAAAGACCTCTTCCAGTTTCTCCAGCATCCCCCTTACGAGGTCTACCACAACCTCTCTTTTGCATATCAACCCTATCCATGTCCGGAGGGGATCTCGACAACGGCCCCGGATTAGATTCAATTCCTGAAATTAATAGCAAACATTTTATTAACTTGGAGCTCATTCTATTCATATCAAATTGAATCTTCCGGTATCCATTCATTGCTCTAGAAAACGTAAGACACCTAAGCAGCACTCCAAAGCTGAAACAAAAATTCACCAGCAGCCTCGAACGCAACACCAACTCCCCCCCCATAATAATAATTATAAATCAGTCACAGTTAGCTCATTGATTGTTATTCCAACAGTAAACTTGGCAATGATCAACAAAAATTATAACATTTTTGTTAAATTTATGAGCTTTGATTCTGAAAGTGGGGCAAGTCCATTTTGTGAAAAAAATAGTTAAAATAGCTAATTTGTATTGCAAATTAACATAAAATTTATGTTTTTTAATCAGTTCACAGTAAATATCTTATAATATCAGTATAAATTTGGGAATAGTAATTTATATCGTCAACAATATTTATTGTGAGTTGATTTTGAAAGTGAGACAAGTCTACTCTAAAGAGAAATATAAAGATATGATGGATTTATTATCCTATGTACCATCCATTCATCATGAATATTTTAAAAATCTTTACTATCTAAACTAAGAAATCTAATTATATTCATGCAACTTATCACTGAATATTTTTCTTATTTTATCCACTTTTTCTTATAAAATTAAATTTAGTTTTTGTTTTATTGTAGCTTTTCGAAAGAAGTATGAAATGTTGAAATAAAATAAATAAGTAAATAAATAAAATATTCAATTTTTTGTTGTTATAACTATATTCCATTCAAAGAAAAATCAACATTTTCAACAACAAATTACTTTTGAAAGTGAGACAAGTCAATTGGCACATACCAAAACCATGATTTTTTTCACCTAACACGAATAACCATTATTGCATATTAAATTTACATGAAATAAGACCAAAAAATATATAAAACAAGTCTATTACTGCTTACAAATATTTTTAAACTCATTCAAATGCAAACCATTAAATATCTAGCAATAACATAAAATGGACTTGCTCCACTTTCAAAATCAATGGCTCATATCATGAATAGTCAAAATTTTCTTGCAACTATGAAAACTCCCACCCAGAAAGTGGGTTTATAAATTTTTTGCCTTGAAATGGAAAGTTTTACCCTGCGAAAAGTATAAGTACTTACTTTTTCATATCTAACAACTTGGGTTTTTTTATTTCTAAATGGTACTTTCTTAATTCTAATAAGTGCCCTCCAGTAGCTGAGTGGATAAAACCACCAAACATTGGTAATTAGTTAGTCATGAGTTCGGGCATGGCCAACAGGCTGGCCATATGGAGTTTTCTGGGTTTACTTCACATTAGTAACATCTAAATAGAGTCCAGCTTTCCATTAAAAGTCTTCCTGAGATGGATCTCCCTCAGCAGATCGCTCATGTGTTGCATAGCCATAGCCAAATAAGCCAAACTAATTCTAATGAGTGATTACTTATTGTGACATTGTCACAATGCCTGGCTGCAATTTTTCATCACAATGTTCTCAATTCTTTTAGTGGTGTCTGGACTTTAGTACTGTTTAGTACTGTTCCTGTTAGCAATAGAGTCTTGCTGGTTATCTATAATAACTAACTTCATTCAGGGGAAAATTTTGAATTGAAGTAATGTTACTTCCAGTCCAAACTGGAAGTACTTATATAGTTAATCTGGGCCTCCTATCCCTAAGCATATTTGGTTTTGACTTCCATCTCTCTAACTCCTTTTTTGACATTAAGGAAGGACAGACAGGTGGATGACAGTGGGAGTTTATAGGTCTACAATTTTTTCAAATTGCAGTCCAATAATTTTTCTATAAACATGATATTTACAAGAACATGCTTCCCACATAGTTTATACAATCTGTTACAAAAATATAAATACTTTATCATCACATAAAAGCAATTATTCTGGCATTTTTACAAGATTTTTTTTATTTATTTAAACAAGTCATATGAAGTCTTTTGGACATTGAGGTTAGCAACTTTGATCACATGTGGGTCCATCACAACCTGCAACAGATAACTTTTCAAATATTAATAGTAGACCAGTATTAATTAGTAGTCATTGACCATCCTTTCTTTCAGAAGGAGGTCAATGACTACTTTTGGTTGAATTACTTTGGCCTCCTTTCACAACACTTCCTTCTGTCTATGGATAAGTGGTATGGTGACATTTGGATAGGAAAATTACATAATATGAGGTTACCAGCAGGTACAAAATGTTTTAAGTGGTTTTTGAGATTGCCAAGTTTAAATATTTGGTTCGTTTTTTCACAAAATTTCATTCATTGGTAGATTACCATTTACTGCCAAATATCAAATGGTACAGTTTCTTAGAGTTAACATTAGGAAAAAATATATCTGAAAAGATTTAAGTTATTGTATTTTCAATTTGTTTCTACTTGACCAATGAAATTGTGCCATTTTGTATCATTTGAGTATTTCAATAAGCATGAGAATTGTAGGCTTATACCCCTACTGTACACAATTTAAAGAACTTTTAAAATATGTCAGATTGAGCACTTGGTGTGATAAACCCTTATGTAAGATAACCTTTGTACTTATATTATAATATTTAATTTACATAAGTACAAAGGTTAGAAGTATGAAATAATCTAATAATAATAATAATAATCTTTGTAGTTATTTTTTGCCCAAGCAATGCTGGGCTCATCTGCTAGTAAATAACTTCAGGTAACAGCTTGTGTCTGTTGAGAACCTCACAGGTTGCTGGATAGGTTTTATAAAGCAAAATTCCTCTAAATGTAGTCCAAATTATTTTTAAAGTGGTCCAAAAAGTAGTAAGTCACCCAAATCTAGCAGCCTTAAACCCTACAAATATCTTAGTCTGTTACATGTAGTCCAATCTTGCAATCCCAAAACACACCCATGTTTTATGAGATAAGAGAAAAAAGGGTATTCCATACGTAAGGTGACACCAGAAAATGTGTTACTGTAAAAGCAAAGCCATATTGACTTGGTTAGAGTTGTTCTTGGTCTGTTGTTCTCTTATGGTATGGAGGCACTTCAATCTAAATGAATGAGTTAACATATTCAGATCAGTTTGGACAGAATTTTCACTTCAAATTTTGAAGTAGCCATATTTCAATCTAACATGTAAATCTCTATATCTCCAGTAGGGACAAATAGTATAGTTATGAATTAATGAGATTTCAAACTATCCGAGTTCAATAAGATGTAATGTTACAATGTAATGTATTCTATTAAACCATTTTTTGACATAAAGTGCAATTAATTTTTTTATTTAAAATTTAATTTATCCATAGAGAATTCAGAAAGTGAACAAGCTGTAAATTTATAAATGGCATTATGATAATTTGTGTCAACAAGTATAAAAGTAATAATGTATTTTTAGATTATGTAAGATCAAAAATTATTTGTGTATCCAAAATTTTACCAATTACATCAAAGCATGTTAAATTAACACACATTTTATTATATTTTACATTGCTAAATATATTTAAATCCTTCAGGTAATATTTTCTTGTAGTTTTTATTTTAGTGACTAAATCATTTCTAGGTTTTATTACTTGGAAGCATAGTATTTATCCTTTATAGATGATAATGATAATGCATTCTATAAATTTGTATTGAATAATATTAAAGCATATCAGTATACAATCAAATAATAAATATAAGAAAATATAGCCTGTTGTTCATATCAATGATAGGATAAGAATATTATATAATAATTACAAATTTTTTTATTTAAATTTTTTTAGGGACTTTCACTCTCACCAGCTAATATTGGTATTGGATTAAATTCCAGTAACAGCTTAGGAGAATTGTTTGATCGTAGAGAACATGATGGACTTATAGAAATTGGAAGTCGTGCGCCTATTGTCCGGAGTCCAATACATAGCCCAGAACATCGGTTTGGTGGTAAATTTTATAGTAATTTATCATGTAAGCTTTGTTTTCTTTTAATTTACATCTTTTCAATTTAAAAATATCCAAAAACTTTCATGCATATAAAAGAAGAGTTATTGTAAATTTGTTAAATCAAAAATGTAATTTAGAAATGTCTAATGAATTAATTTTTAAATTGAAATGGATGATTTTGTTTAATGTGTTAGTATCTTATAGTTGGAGACTAACATATTAAAATTGAATAAATTTAAAACAGAATTTAAAAATGATATATTTCTCTGTTTCAGTGGAAATTTAATTTTCACTGAAACAGAGGAATATATCACTTTTACAAATTTTTTATATTATAATGCAGGTTGTTCAAACATAATGTTTATTTGAAAAGAGTAGGTTTGGTGATTCTGGCAAAGAATTTCAAATATTATACCTTAAATCCAGTGGTACACCCAGGGGATGGGCCAAGGGGCCCTGACACTCCGAAAGTAAAAGGAAAAGAACAGTAGTAAATTTTTCAAAAATATTTTCCTAATTAAAATTCATTATTTATTTATTTATATCATATGTCATATTTCTATATTACTTATGAATTAGCGGCCACATAAGATGGGAATTTTATTGAATTTGCATTAAAAATTTTTTATCTGTTCAATCAACATTTCCAAAGATTAATAAATCTTGAGTGCACTACTTAAGTTCATAATAAATAAATCTTCAAGAATTTAAATGTTTCTTGTGACATGTAACAGGACATAGTTTACATGGAGTGGACTTAAAACAGTAACTAAACTTTTCATTTGATCATCCTGCATTTGTAGCAGTAAGTATGTAACTTAGCTAAAGTAGTGATTTGGAATAGTAACTATTCTGTTTGTAGGAATTTCTCGTAAGAATCTGAAGTAATGAATACTTTTCAAAAATATTTATTACTTGTTATTTTTTGGAATTAATTAATATAAATTTATGTTGATTATCATTTATCATTGTATATATTCTAAAATTTAACAATTCAAAAAATATATTAGGGGCAGTCAAATGAAAACGACACAGATGGGAAAAAAGTAAGTAAACTGTTTATTATTTCAAAAGTAATTGCCATAACTGTTAATACATTTATCCCACTGTGAGACAAGACAGTCAATGCCTTCATAGAAAAATGTTTGCAGTTGCCTATGGAACCATGATTGTACCCAGGCGTGCACCTTTTCGTCCAAAGCAAATTGACGGCCACAAATGTCTTTCTTTGGGGCTCCAAAAATATGGAAATCGCTTGGGGAGAAATTGGGACTGTATGGAGGATGTGTAAGGATCACAAATGTCTTTCTTCGGAAAGACATTTGTGGCCGTCAATTTGCTTTGGACGAAAAGGTGCACGCCTGGGTACAATCATGGTTCCATAGGCAACTGTAGTCAAAACAATCTTGGTAACATGTGGGTGGGCATTATCCTGCAACAGAATGATGCTGTCTGTCAACATTCCTGGGTGTTTGGATTTGATGGCACGCTTCAATTTTTGCAAAGTTTCTATGTACCAGTGTGTGTTAATTGTAGTGCCATGTTCCAGAAAGTCAACGAGCAGCGGACCTCCATAGTGATGGTGGACGCACACACGACTTGCCAACCTCACTTCGAGCACGTCTAACAGACAAATGGCACAGCATTTGAACGTTCATGCTGTTCCTTCCTGATTCTCAATAGAGGACACTTCTATATACACACTTGCATTACCAACTTCCGTGCCACACTTGTTATATAGTCTGTCTCGTTTTCATTTGACTGCCCCTAATACATGGTTCCTAGGCACCTGGAAAGTCAGGGATTTTTGTTAGCATTTCAGAAAAGTCGAGAAATTTGTCGAAAATTCAGAGAATTTGCCTCCTTGGCTGCCATGTTGATTTTGTTTGCTGCTGATATGGTTAACCAAGTGTATACAGCAATAAGTAATGTGGTACAAGGTGACCAATACAGTGAAATGGGATTATGCTACATAATGATGCGCAACTTTGTTGTTTGATTCACACTAAACTGCAAGGCCATGAAGAGCAGTATTGGACATTTATAAAAAAAAAAACACCTGTAATGAAGAAAAAATATGCATAGGAATTTTTTGACTTTAGAACAAATCTTCATAAAACTCAAAATTTTAGTTAAGAACAAGCTTCAAGTAACAAACACCAAAAAATGCTTTAAAATGGAAAATTCCAGATTTGTCAATAGAATTCTTGTGTTATTAAAACTATTTTCCCACCGTGGCCATTTGTCTAACTTCTAAAGTGCCTATTTGTGCTATTTAAAAATTAAAATTATCATGAGAATGGAGGCCTAACCACATAACTCTATTCAAATTACTTCATATATCTAATTAAGTTCAGGAATCTGTGGTGCTGCACTACTTTTAATGCAGGTCCTATTGTAGGGAACCATAAACAAACATCAGTAAATGATCTCTGTATCCATTTAAACCAAATTTTTAATCTCCATTTTGCACCTTTTTCCCTCCTTTTCACCATTTTCCTCAATTAGCATCATTTTCTGTCTTTTCCAAGCTTTTGCACAAAATTATAAATGAAATTCATTAATTAGGTTTCTGTTACTTGTTTTTTGTAGACTTTTTAAAGATTAAAGCCATTAGCTTTTAATTCTTTTGAAATTCTTTAAGTTTGATTCCAGTATTGACAGTTAAATAATTTGATTTTCCCACCCATTTAATGTTCAGAAATTAAATTATGTTTTCAATTGGCAGATAAATTTTAACTGAAAACAGTTTAAGTTTGAATTCAAAAATTACTCCATTCCAAAATTTTAAACTTCTTGCTTTTTTAACAAAGTTTTGTGCCTTTTTATCATATTGTAAGTATATATATACTGTATTGGCCCAGATATGATGGAAGTAAGGTAACTTGTCAGCCCATTTGCTTTTTTTAGGTTGGCAATTCTGGTGTTGAGACAATTAAGTAATAGTTTTTCCCATAGAAGAAAACAGTCATTGGGATATAAAGTTTCAATTCCAACGCTTTTCACATGTCACATGAAAAAAGTGTTGGAATTGGTTAAACAGTGATTTCAGTCTTAAATCTGAATATAAATAAATATCAGCTGATTGTCCAAGTGGTCATTTGGGAGAAGTATATGTGGATCTTCATGTTGAAAGCAGTGATTAACAAGGAAGTTATTTAATGTGCAAACTACTGTCAGTCACTGTTGAACTTGCTGTCTCTCAGGACTAGAGCTGCCAGATTCACATGTTTCATGTCAGTTAGCTATTTTAGCTGTGAATTGCACCTTATTTCTTGGGGTTGTAGATTGTGCATTTTTGGTCTGATTTTCATCTTGTTTACATTTTAAACTTAATTTCAAATCATAACTTAAATACCTGCATCTGCAGCCCAATTTGGCAACACTGGTTTTCAACACAAGATGTCACTGTCTAGTAATTGATTTTTCTTGTAAAAATTTGGAGGTACTGGAAATGTTGGATAATAAATGGAGAGGGATATTCAAGTTTGTTAGCAAGTCATATAAGGAGGGGGATCCAAAACTTTCCCTAAAAATGCATTATGTAATTTAGGGACAGCCCATAAGTTCTTCTCATTCTTTGATTTTTGCAAAAGTTTTGAGAAAATCAAAGAATTTGTTCTGCATGTAGAAGATTGATTCTTCTGCAGTTGATCAAATTAAGAACTTACTTTTGGATACTAGTGTTAAGGAAGAGTTGTCTATTGTATACTTATACAAATTTGTTGTTGATTCAATCATGAAAATTAGAAAGGAAGCATCTTCAAAAAGAAAAGCAGTGGGAACTGTTTTCTTCAGTAAAAGATAAGTTAGATGGCTTTGCCAAGCAGAAACTTAAGAAGTCTTGCTAGAATCCAGACATAAAGAAGATTGTGGAATGCAACAATTTAGAATTTCAAGTCAAACCAACTATTTGTCACTATCATCTGTGAATGTTGATCTTTTTCTGCAAAGATATCCTTTCATGTAAATGCAGAAAATTTAATTTGAAAATTTGGGAATGATTACCATTATCAAAGTTAATTCATTTTTTTTTTTTGACAAGTGATTGTGATTCAAGCAACAATATGTAAGTATAGTATAAAAAAGAATGATCTGTGAAAAATATACCCTGCAATTTAAATAAAAATTTTTACTCAAGATATATAAATAAATATATTATATTATGAATGAGTTCCTTTTTAATTTTGATTGTTGATACTACAACCTTCCTTTTAAGATTCTATAGTTAATAAGTAAAAGTTATATTGAGTTGAACAGAAAGTTTTTGCCTATTTTTAACAGCTGTTGTTACTTAACAAGTTGTGTGATTTAATTGTAAGTCCTGAAATTTAACACATTATTGCTAATTAGAGATTGTATTCTTTGTTTAGAAGCTTATTTTAAACTTTTTACTTCATATTTTGTTTGAATAAAATCCAGTTGAAATGTCTTCAGAAAAAAAAGCATATCAGGCATGCTACTCTTTATGAATTTCAGAAAGGATACAATGCCATACAAATAGTAAATAAGGTTTGTAATGTGTGGGAGAAGATGCTCCTAAGCTTTTAATATGCAAATGTGGTTTATAAAGTTCTGTTCGGGAAATTTTGAACTAACGGATAAACAATATATGGTCCATGCACCTGAGATATTTATTTCATTTTTGAAATTGATGCAAACTTCCTTTGTTTTCCAGCTTTGAAAATTTCAAGAGCTTCTAGAACCTTCATATGGTCAGGATGTTGGGAGCTTCTGATGAGGGTGTATTATTATAGGTTAGCTAATATCAGAAGCTCCCAACATCCTGTGCTAAATTTATTTTAGTAATTGTTTATTAAAACAATTTCAAGTTTTTGTTTTTTTCATTGAAAAAAAAACAAATATTAAATACTAAATCCTAATAAGTGTTGGAATTTGTCAATAAACATGTTAGCTAGGTTGGGTGGTAACACTAATCTGGATGATCTCTGCATGTTGATTCCTGGGGTTCCCATTCATAGGATTTTAATGGAAAAATTGCAATATCGAAAGGTGTGCACAAGATGGATCTTGCAACATGTCATTAAGCAACTTAGTTTGTATGATTGTCTTGTTTTTTTGATATTTTGCTTTGTTTGTAAGTGTCCTGATTTTACTTCTATTTCTATCATGCAACTTGATCAATATTTAAGTATTTGTTGATGAGGTTGTGTGATGAAAATAGAAATAAAATCAGGACATTGTCTAACACTTCAGGAAGAAATAATCACAAGTTTGAATCTGTTTGTTAGGACTTTGAACCTTTCTTCAGACTCCAAATAGCTCCAACTTCAGAAAAAAATAGTTTAAAATTTAAAACATTTAAAACTTTGTATTATATGTTGTTCTGTTAAAAAAAAAAAGTATAACTATAGGATGTCAGTTAACTGAGTTACTTTCCAATCTGCATGGGGAAAGTATGGCAATAGGTAAAATTTTTACCCCTTTATTTTTTGCATTTCTTGACATTTTGACACTCCATGAGCCCAAAAATGTAAAAAAACCTTACAAAATTGTGTTTCAGCATCTATTTTGCATTGTATCTCAGGGCTGGATGAACTAAACATTTTGAAACTTAACAGGATTATTTTTATATATGAGGCATTGATACTATTAAATTTTGGTTGTTAAAGGATGAGGGGTAGAGGGGGTCAAACCTAACAAAAATTTTACTAATTTGCATTTACAGTTTTTTTTAAACTTGCCCTTAAACAATATGCAAACCACCTTTTTACTTTCCAGCACACATTTAATATTGGACAAATGTTTTCAAGTTGCTTTACAGATCAACTTTAGGTCAACCNATAGTATAAATAAAAATATAATAGGGCCACCAAATGCAACTTCTACCGGTTGTCCTCGTGATGGAAGGCTCACTTTTCATCCAATTAAAGAATTGCCAATGTTAAAAGAATGGTATCAGTCAAATAGGAGCCCTTCTCATGCAACTCTTCAGATGTATGTCGACATTCTCAACCAGGGTACTGTACGTCAACAAGAAAGGTATATTTTGTAAACATTGATTGAATTTTAATAATTATATTTTTAGTTTGATGTCAAATTATTTTCAGGCCAAAAGTTACAACGTCTAGTTTAAAAAACTGGTGGAAAAATGAAAGGCAACGAGAAAGAAAATCTGTAAACGGTGGTTTATTAGAAAAAAAGAAGAGGAGGAGAAGTAAAAAACAAAACGGTGAATTGAACAAATGTAAAGAAGAAACAAATGGAGAAAAATGATCTGTAAAGGTTATTTTTATTATAGGCTTAATCTATTGAAATTAATATCCCTGTCTAAAATAAAATTCAGATATAGCTCCAAATAATGAATATAGTTTTTCTTCTAGAAGTCATAATGAAAGCTTATTTTTTAAATATTTTTAAATGACAAATAATCAAGATCATACTCACAAGAAATAACTGAACTGTCTATTTGAAATTTAAATAATCTCTCTCTCTCAAAAAGGAAAAAAAAAAACTCTGCACTAATTTCAAATAACTTAGTATCTAAAAGTTTTTAAATTTGGAAAACAGAATATAGCATTCAATAAGAAGTGGGTATTAAAATTTTAAGATTTCAGATTTTTTAAGAGAATGCATAAAAAGAAATATTCTTGATAAGCAGACATTTAGTTGCTCTTGAGAATATGATTTTCTAACAATGATAGTTTTCTTCTTAAATGTTTAAAAAATAAATTTTTATTCTGACTTCCAGAAGAAATCTGGTATTGACTTCATCCATTTTTAATACTAAGTTTTTTTTATTAACTGCACACACTTATATTAACTAAACTGTATTTTTTTATATTTGATATAAAATAAAAAGTAGTGAAATATATCATAAATGCAATAACAATCATTAAAATATTCAAATTAATAATGCATTTTTAATTCCATTCATATTTAAAATTCATTGTCATTGAAAAATTTGAATGGGCTCATTCTTTTTAAAATAGTTAACATTTTTCCTGATTTTTGTGTACAAAAACTTAGAGAATTATACTTTTATCAATAAATGCTTAAATGCTTTTAACACTTTTATGAAAGTACTCTAGCAGAGATTATATTTTCCCCTGGCAGAGAGATGCTTGAAACTTTTTATTCCAAATCAAACATCTATTCAGTTTCATGTCTAGAATAGCTTGCTATGTAATTTTAATGCAATAAATCAAAGTTTGGAATGTTTATCATTTGATTTAAATTTCAGAATAGTTGGTTGTAAAATTCAGTTTTATAATAATTGAAACTTTTATGCTTTTTAATTCATGCTTTCATTTATTTTACAATCTATTCTTGGTAATTATTGTAACAAAAAACAAAAATTTGATAATTAAAACAATTGATTGGATGAAAGAAAAAAATTATATAAAATGCTTTTATGTAATCTTCTGCATGATTTTTGCTAACACATTAAATATATTATTACTAATTAAATTGACCTACAGCATTAAAGCAGGAAGTTATTGTTATAATCATGCCATTTTTATTTATTTTCTGAAATTTTTTGCTTTCTCTTTAAATTCATAATAGGTATACTATAAATGTTGGAATGGCAGTTTCCTAATACAGTGAGATATTTCAGATTATAATTATTTGTTTAATTACAGTTAAATAAACCAAAAATATCAATAGTCTTCAATATAAAATATATAAACCAGAACTTAATTTTTCAGTAACATATTTTTCAGTTGTTTGATGTGAAAATTTTGTCTTAGAATAACAGTTTAAACTGTATATGCATTTTAATAATAAAAAATTATAATGCTTAAGATTTTTATATCTTAAACCTTGTTGAGATTACCATCTTTCTACAGAAAATTTTAACATTTCCTCAGCAAAAATCTAGAACATTGTCTCCAATGAGATGCCACTGTTCTGGTGAGTAACTTTAAGAGAGAAATTATTAATTTCAATATTGGAAAAGCATACTAAAATCTGAAAATTAAAACAAAAAAATTATTTCTAGACTTAGTTTTATGAATTGAACAAAATGGAATTATATGGATATGGAAAATAATCCAAAATAAATAATAAATATAATGAATGCTACATATTAGTGATGTAACGAATATTTGGTTACTATTCGGTATTCGGCTGAATACCGAATATTTAATCACTATTCGGCCGAATACCTAAAAACAGGAGTAAGAAATAACAAAAATCATTTTGGTATTTAGATTTAATGTTATCGGGTTAGTGCTGTTTGTTTATATTTATTTATAACTTATAACATGCACAAAATAAAAAAAAACATAATATTAGTCACTTGTATTCACAATTTATAATTACAAAGATTAGCACACGTACACACCTATTCGTTCGAGAATCGTCACACATCTGAAGGTCTGACCCTGCCTATCCTTTTTTAAGCACTCGTCTTTGCTTTTCTCTTTCCTCTATTGCTCTAGTCCACGTATGCCTATGCATACATCATAATATGTCCTCACGATACTTTCAATTCATCACTTTTCCGTCGTAGATTTCCCATTTTACAATTACGTGACTCATAGCCTTGTGATAATGGAGAAAAGAGACAGATAGGACATTGGTATAAGTCACAGTTATGATTTCATAGATTTGAAACAGCTTGGTAGCCCAAATGACCTCAGGCTTTTGCCCGTGCATGCTAAGTGACTTTCATTACAAGCATTTAGCTTTCCAAAGTCTATGACAACAATTGTTTGTTTGGCATTCATGGCCGCGAATTTCATGCCAATAAGCTGCCTTGATTTGTTCAAGGCAGCTTATTGCGTTGCTAACATAATCGAGTTGTTCGATTATGTTATCAACTCAATTTCATATTTATTTTCACATTTTCACTTTGCGGTCCTTCTCCCATTATTTACATGTGTAGATCATTTCATTGTTATCCACATTTGATATCATCACTTCTCACATACTGCCATGACGCTCTTGTCTGAACTGTCAAGAATTAACACGATTTGGTGAAGCGTAATGACAGTGGGCCAATAGAGAGCAGGGTCCTTGCCATAATGCAGTTTGCGTGCCAATTTTCATACGTGTGTTAATCAAGCCGAATAGTTGGGCAAATATTCGGCTATTCGGCCACGCTCCTGGCCAAATATACTATTCGTTGCAACACTACTACATATACAAATTACAGTACAACAAAATATTTGTTTATTCCACATTAGGAATATTATACTATTGTATAAGATACTAAACTCAAGAAGTATCTGTCATCCTTGAATTTTTACTTGGTTAAATCTTGTTTACATTAAGAAAACATCTGATTTATTGGCATTACTCCATATAAATATCCTTGCATATAAAACTTCATTTCACATTTTTAATGCAATTTTTGTTGTCTTAGCATGCTTTAATTCATGCTGAGATGGTACATATGTTAATTATAGATATGAACTATTTTTTATAGGTTATGTATTATATACATTTTATAACTGCATTATCTATTATTATTAAATATATATTAAAATTATTTGATAGTGTTGTTAGCGGAATTATTGTTCAATATTTACTTAGATTATTTCTCTTCATAAATTATATTGCTAATTAATAAATTTTTAAAATTGTTTAATCCAGGCATGGCCAAACTCTTATATATGGACCATATTCTGAATATGGAAGGAAATTTCACTTTCAAATCATTTATGATCATTTGCATCTCTCAAAAGTAGAAAGAAAAACTCTAAATAACTGTATAAATTAATCTACAATAATTAATAGTATGCTCAACTTTATCAGCATGATACATAACAATTTTCAAGTGTAGATTTAGATGTCTTAGGAATAGAAATATTGCTATTTAAGCAATGTTTTACTCCACTTGAGCATTCCTCATGCTTTACTTTGAGGTTTTAGACACAATTTAAACCTTTATAGAAGTTTTAAATGGAACAGTCAGAATCTATCAAAATTGGATGCAGATTACAGAAAACTAGTGGATCAGGTTTGGCCATGTCTGGTGTAATCATTATGATGTCAATATTTCAATCAATACATTTTTATAATATATTGTTATAGTAGATGGTATTATTAGGTTGTGTATAAAATGTATTTTTAACAGATATAATTTCTTTTCTCATAGATGAATTGAATGATATTGAATTGAACATTAAAGTTAATATATGCAGAGAATTATGATCCAAACTTAATTTAATACTGCATAAATTATTTAAATTGCTGAAAGAAGAAATTATTTTAATGTTTTGTTTGTATAACTAAAATTTATATGAATTATAAAAAAAGCAAACTATTTAAAACTTACATTAGGCCCTCAATTTAATATCTAGACTAATTAGAGAAAGGGGATGTCTGCTATTGCTGAAAGTCCATTAAATTGAATATATTTTAAAAACATATATTAATAACAATATTTTAAGTGGTGTATTGTACAATGAGTAATTTATATACATCTGTTAAAGTTTGGTTCCTGTCATTAATTAAAATAAAAATACATTGTATGGATTTTGACATGTTAAATTTAACTAATAGTTTTCACTACAAATACTGACTCATTGATCCAATCTTTTAACATTCTCTATTTGGGAATAAAAAAAATTTTTCCATTAATTCTAGAGCCTAATGTAAATTGAAAAACATGGGAATAACCATTAAGAGCTTGCACTTGAAATCAAAAACACATATGTTACTTGATGTATGTGCCATTAATTAGAAATACTCAGACTTTAACTATTCAGCAAAATTTATTGTTGCCTAATGTTTTGATTGTCTTTAACAATCTTCCTCAGGTTTGATCAGCATAACAAATTAATTAGAAACTGCTTTATGTGGTAATTTTCTAAACTAATAAGTAGATTTTATGAAATACTTATTTGTTTTTTCTTTTCAAAGTATTTATTGTAAGCAGTTTCATTAAAGTTTACCTTTTTTTTCTGTTTTATTGTTTTATATCATTGTTTAGAAAGTGTATTGTATAAACCATCATATTTTAAAAGTTCTCTCTATTTAAATGGGAAGAAGCTTTTTAAAAACAGAAAATCTATTCACAATATACTTATTCTGTAGTTTCCATTTTCTGATAGTGTTTTATTCAAAAATGAATTATTTATGGTTTTTTTTTTCTTAAGAACAAATAACATAAGTGCTGACTTTTCTTTCTAAGTTAAAAAATTACACAAAAATATTGTAAAGTGTAATTCTCTTTAAAAAGAAAAGGCTGTGGAAAATATATGGCATCATATTCTCTTGTAATATCATAGGATTCAAGTAAAATTTCACATCTTATTCTAAATTACATTTGGTTCCTAACATGAAGTAAAGGAAAGAATCAAATGTAATTTAAAGAAGAGAATGTGAAATTTTACCTGGATCCTATAATGTAACAAGAGAATAACACTATGTAAATAAATGGCATATATTTTCTTTTTACAGAAGTATTTTTAGATAGTTCTGTAGCTTAGAAAAAATGATGCTGATGATTTTTCTACATATTTGTTCATAGAATATAAAAATATCATAATTTTTAAATTTGTCTTCATATCATCTCCCATGAAACTTGTGTTAAATTGTAATTAGCTTCTAATTTTAAAAAATATATAATATAATTATTTTTNTAAAGAATATGTGCATATGTACGCGAGAAATAAATGCAAACTAAAAAATTAAAGAAAATGTATAGTTTTATTAAAAATAAATATGGATACATGTTTCTACAACCCCTTGTAATAGGGAAGTAATTCCCAATAGACAATAAATGTTGATTGATAATTGAAAATAATCAGATTTCCTTTTTGATTGCCTCAACTCTCCTGCCAAGTGCTGAGAAAGTTGTGCAAAAGTTCTTGCCAATATTTTTTTCTTTAGAGCACTTAAGACTAGTTTATAATAGTTGTTGTGTTTATTATTTAAGTTGCTTCATTGGAAGTGACTGAATTTTGAGTGATATGTCATGCAGCTGTTCAAAAATGGTTTTAACTGTTCTTAAATGTGGACATTGATTAACTGACTTGTGATGCATCCTGTATATAGTGATGATTAAATTTTCATATCTGAATAAGATATTTATATTCTATTTCTTTTCAGAATCATATATACTATGTAATAATTTTGTTTTGTAATCTCTAATTCTTAATGTGACAAATCTTAAAAATTTATTTTATATTTTAAAACTATTTTCATAGCTTTGAATCACAGTAAATCAATTCCGGTGCATACGATTATAGAACAAGTTCAAGGTACACCTCATACAGATAACTCTGCAGGTCTTCAGCCCACGGTCGAGCTTGACAGTTATGCAATTGTGCCTACAACTATTCGTTTTAACGAACTTGTCAGGACAGCATTGTTGAGACTGGGTTATTCTGCTGCAGAAACTGTCAGTGCCAAAGGTAGTTTAAACATAAGAATTTCACTTTAAAAAATGTAAAGTTGTAAATAATTATTTTTAAATTTAGGAGCAATCCAAATAAAAAACTGGAAGCAGCTTTCTTTTGAACAAATTACTGATATGAATGATGTAACAGTAGGAGAAATACTTGGAGAATTATCAAATGTTGCTACATTATATATCAGATTATACAGGTTGGCAAACAGGTTAATTAAACATCACTTTTTTTTTTTTAGTTCATTAAGCATTTACAAGTTTATGTTGCTATAATTTAATTATTTATTTTAGCATGCCAGAAAATCCACAAGAATGGACAGATACGGCAGTTCGAAATGCAGTATTGGTATTGCTAAGAGAAATGTCCCAAAGTAAATTGGCTAGTTTGTGTCCACTGTCACAGGTAGAATTCTTTAAATTACTTTTTAATATTTAAATTATATTATTTTACAATAACTATTATTAATTTTTCAGCCACTTTTATCTAACATCATGAATAATAAATATAATGGAAAAATTGGAAAAGATAAATGTCAAGAATTTGGATCATGGTATTTAAATTATTGCAAGAAGGACAATGTTACCTGTTAGTAAATTTTTAATTACTTCTTAACTTATATATTTTTGAAATGCCTTTTAAATTCAAATTTAATACTTTTTAATAATTTATTATTGTTATTTTCTCTTGAACCTTTCTTCGTACCTTTTTATTATTAGTTAGATTTAAAAAGATTTTTCATAAAAATAGGATTTATGAATTATAATTAGTGAAATATTAAACAAATATTATTAGTTTAGATTTTGTACATTATTTTATCTCCAAATAAATCTTTTCTCTCTCATATGTCCATTTTCATCTAGTTTGAAATTAGTTTTCTTAATTCTTCTAAATGGAAAGAATATAAATGTCTATACATTTTTAAAAAGTTTCAATAAAATTTTGTGTGATTTTTTTTTTTTTTTTGTAGCAATTACAATAGTCATAACACTTTACATAGGTATATAACAAAAACATTCTGGAAAGACTTTTTGCTATATTTTAGATAATTTATATTTTTAAAAGCTATAATACAGTCTGTCTCTCCTTAAATTTATTTGAAGTACCAAAAAAGTGGCTTTGAGTTTAGTTTTATACTAATTTTATATCTGTCAACAGATAAGAAGAATTTAATTATCTTTTGAAGGATCTACAATTTCATCAGTAGTAAAAAGTTTGCCATTTTTCTCATCTGTTGCTTGAGAATTAATATAATGTCCTATATTTCCTAAATAGTTTATTATATATTGAACTAAGAAATAGAAATCCAAACTGTTTTTTTCATTTAGCCAAATCTTAAATTACAAGTAAGAAATTCTTTGACCTGTTTTATGTCTGTTTCAGCTTAGATAGAATACTTAAAATAGAACATAAATCTGTGTTCCATTCCAAGTATTCTATGTAAACTGAAGCTGGCCTAAAAATTTTCTTACTTGTAATTAAAGATTTAGCTATCTGAAAAGGAAGTTTAGATTTCTATTTCTTACAATACAGTGCCAAGATTTTATCAGTTTGAAAACTAATTGGAAGTCTGCTAATAAATCCAATAATCAATTTTTTTTTTATTAGGATTGAAAAGAAAACTTATAATAGAAGTAATTTTTTCCATATAGTCTAGTGAATGATTAGGAATGGGATATTTAGAAAAAATAATAATTATTGACTAGTCTGTTTTCAATTGATTTCTTTATAACCTTTGCCAAATTTGCAAAGTATCTTCACTTAAAGAAGCAGATGCCTTTGTTAAATTACTTTTTAATTCTTTCTAAAACATATTCCTGTTTTTTTACTTACACTTTTCATTCTGAATAAGAGAGTGAGAATATATATTCCATATAAGTTTATTTTTGTCCAGTTTGAAATTGATATTTAAACAAAAGCTGGATTAGTAGGACTTACTTTATTTTTTTTATTATTAGTTTTTAAGTATATTAACTGATTGAAAGCTGTAAGAATGGAAATTACATTAATTTTCCAATAAAAAGAATAATAAATCAGGAATCAGGTCCAGCATTTTGATCTAAATTGTTTTATTGGCAATCGACTTCATATTCTATGAAAAGTTCAATTTATAGTTTGTATATATATTCATTACTGTAATTTTGGTTCTTTTTGTTAAATACATTTTCATTTGGAATACATTAAAGATAAAGTATTTATCTTTAATATATTCCAAGCAAGCATATTTTGTATTACCAAACTTTTCTAGAATATATCTTTTGAATTTTAGCTTCCTGTATCAAATTTTGAGTTTATTATAAATGTTCAGAATCTTTTTGGGCATAATCTATAAAAATACATTGCACAGATCTTATAATCAATTAATCATTTGTGATTAGCATAATAATTTAGAGTAGTACAATAGAAAAATAAATAACTTTTTTAATTTTAGGATTGTATGTATATAAGAAACTCTGCAGTATTATATTATTTTATCAATTTTATTATTGCTTGAATATAATGTAAGCTTAGAAACAAAATTGTTTATACATTTCTTAAAATTGTATATTTCATAAAATCCTTCAAAAATATGAAATAAGAGTAAAAAAAGCTGATGATCCAAATGTTTCTGAAATAAGTCAAGCATATATGAACCCTTCTTAAATTGTGCCTTCTAATTATACAATATCTTAGATTAAAAATGCATCATAAGTTAGCAAAAATCATGTACATATGAGTTTTACAAATTTTATGTATATGATTGATTAATTACTAAAAGTATTATACATAATTTCCAATTATAAAATTTATTGAGTATTTTAAACAGAAGTATGAAATTCAAAATTAATTTTTGATTTGTTATTGATAAGCAATTTGAACTAAAACAAATTTTGATGAATGTTTATATCCCTTAGAATCCATGGATTATAAAATCACTGCTAAAGTACTTAAATTTAACAAACAAAATTTAAAAATTAATATGAACTTTTTATATGAAAATTTTTTAAATTCAATCTAAATCATTTTATTCATTTAAATAAATAATAATTTACAAATTAATTCAATTTAAATATAGAAATTATATTTAAAAATGTTAAAGTTGTTATAAAGAATATACTTATTGTAAAATAAGTATGGCTTTTATTATACATTCTTTTTTTGATTCAAAGATTTTTTTAATGGAAAGTTTTAGAAGATATTAACTATTTTTATATAACTATCACAAACCTAAAGAGCATCCGAATGAGATATTTTCACAAGAGATTCAGAGTTATTCCAAATAAGAAAAATAATTATTAAATATTTGAAAATAAGTGATATAGTATAAATAAAAATATAATAGGGCCACCAAATGCAACTTCTACCGGTTGTCCTCGTGATGGAAGGCTCACTTTTCATCCAATTAAAGAATTGCCAATGTTAAAAGAATGGTATCAGTCAAATAGGAGCCCTTCTCATGCAACTCTTCAGATGTATGTCGACATTCTCAACCAGGGTACTGTACGTCAACAAGAAAGGTATATTTTGTAAACATTGATTGAATTTTAATAATTATATTTTTAGTTTGATGTCAAATTATTTTCAGGCCAAAAGTTACAACGTCTAGTTTAAAAAACTGGTGGAAAAATGAAAGGCAACGAGAAAGAAAATCTGTAAACGGTGGTTTATTAGAAAAAAAGAAGAGGAGGAGAAGTAAAAAACAAAACGGTGAATTGAACAAATGTAAAGAAGAAACAAATGGAGAAAAATGATCTGTAAAGGTTATTTTTATTATAGGCTTAATCTATTGAAATTAATATCCCTGTCTAAAATAAAATTCAGATATAGCTCCAAATAATGAATATAGTTTTTCTTCTAGAAGTCATAATGAAAGCTTATTTTTTAAATATTTTTAAATGACAAATAATCAAGATCATACTCACAAGAAATAACTGAACTGTCTATTTGAAATTTAAATAATCTCTCTCTCTCAAAAAGGAAAAAAAAAACTCTGCACTAATTTCAAATAACTTAGTATCTAAAAGTTTTTAAATTTGGAAAACAGAATATAGCATTCAATAAGAAGTGGGTATTAAAATTTTAAGATTTCAGATTTTTTAAGAGAATGCATAAAAAGAAATATTCTTGATAAGCAGACATTTAGTTGCTCTTGAGAATATGATTTTCTAACAATGATAGTTTTCTTCTTAAATGTTTAAAAAATAAATTTTTATTCTGACTTCCAGAAGAAATCTGGTATTGACTTCATCCATTTTTAATACTAAGTTTTTTTTATTAACTGCACACACTTATATTAACTAAACTGTATTTTTTTATATTTGATATAAAATAAAAAGTAGTGAAATATATCATAAATGCAATAACAATCATTAAAATATTCAAATTAATAATGCATTTTTAATTCCATTCATATTTAAAATTCATTGTCATTGAAAAATTTGAATGGGCTCATTCTTTTTAAAATAGTTAACATTTTTCCTGATTTTTGTGTACAAAAACTTAGAGAATTATACTTTTATCAATAAATGCTTAAATGCTTTTAACACTTTTATGAAAGTACTCTAGCAGAGATTATATTTTCCCCTGGCAGAGAGATGCTTGAAATTTTTTATTCCAAATCAAACATCTATTCAGTTTCATGTCTAGAATAGCTTGCTATGTAATTTTAATGCAATAAATCAAAGTTTGGAATGTTTATCATTTGATTTAAATTTCAGAATAGTTGGTTGTAAAATTCAGTTTTATAATAATTGAAACTTTTATGCTTTTTAATTCATGCTTTCATTTATTTTACAATCTATTCTTGGTAATTATTGTAACAAAAAACAAAAATTTGATAATTAAAACAATTGATTGGATGAAAGAAAAAAATTATATAAAATGCTTTTATGTAATCTTCTGCATGATTTTTGCTAACACATTAAATATATTATTACTAATTAAATTGACCTACAGCATTAAAGCAGGAAGTTATTGTTATAATCATGCCATTTTTATTTATTTTCTGAAATTTTTTGCTTTCTCTTTAAATTCATAATAGGTATACTATAAATGTTGGAATGGCAGTTTCCTAATACAGTGAGATATTTCAGATTATAATTATTTGTTTAATTACAGTTAAATAAACCAAAAATATCAATAGTCTTCAATATAAAATATATAAACCAGAACTTAATTTTTCAGTAACATATTTTTCAGTTGTTTGATGTGAAAATTTTGTCTTAGAATAACAGTTTAAACTGTATATGCATTTTAATAATAAAAAATTATAATGCTTAAGATTTTTATATCTTAAACCTTGTTGAGATTACCATCTTTCTACAGAAAATTTTAACATTTCCTCAGCAAAAATCTAGAACATTGTCTCCAATGAGATGCCACTGTTCTGGTGAGTAACTTTAAGAGAGAAATTATTAATTTCAATATTGGAAAAGCATACTAAAATCTGAAAATTAAAACAAAAAAATTATTTCTAGACTTAGTTTTATGAATTGAACAAAATGGAATTATATGGATATGGAAAATAATCCAAAATAATAAATATAATGAATGCTACATATTAGTGATGTAACGAATATTTGGTTACTATTCGGTATTCGGCTGAATACCGAATATTTAATCACTATTCGGCCGAATACCTAAAAACAGGAGTAAGAAATAACAAAAATCATTTTGGTATTTAGATTTAATGTTATCGGGTTAGTGCTGTTTGTTTATATTTATTTATAACATGCACAAAATAAAAAAAAACATAATATTAGTCACTTGTATTCACAATTTATAATTACAAAGATTAGCACACGTACACACCTATTCGTTCGAGAATCGTCACACATCTGAAGGTCTGACCCTGCCTATCCTTTTTTAAGCACTCGTCTTTGCTTTTCTCTTTCCTCTATTGCTCTAGTCCACGTATGCCTATGCATACATCATAATATGTCCTCACGATACTTTCAATTCATCACTTTTCCGTCGTAGATTTCCCATTTTACAATTACGTGACTCATAGCCTTGTGATAATGGAGAAAAGAGACAGATAGGACATTGGTATAAGTCACAGTTATGATTTCATAGATTTGAAACAGCTTGGTAGCCCAAATGACCTCAGGCTTTTGCCCGTGCATGCTAAGTGACTTTCATTACAAGCATTTAGCTTTCCAAAGTCTATGACAACAATTGTTTGTTTGGCATTCATGGCCGCGAATTTCATGCCAATAAGCTGCCTTGATTTGTTCAAGGCAGCTTATTGCGTTGATAACATAATCGAGTTGTTCGATTATGTTATCAACTCAATTTCATATTTATTTTCACATTTTCACTTTGCGGTCCTTCTCCCATTATTTACATGTGTAGATCATTTCATTGTTATCCACATTTGATATCATCACTTCTCACATACTGCCATGACGCTCTTGTCTGAACTGTCAAGAATTAACACGATTTGGTGAAGCGTAATGACAGTGGGCCAATAGAGAGCAGGGTCCTTGCCATAATGCAGTTNAAATAATAAATATAATGAATGCTACATATTAGTGATGTAACGAATATTTGGTTACTATTCGGTATTCGGCTGAATACCGAATATTTAATCACTATTCGGCCGAATACCTAAAAACAGGAGTAAGAAATAACAAAAATCATTTTGGTATTTAGATTTAATGTTATCGGGTTAGTGCTGTTTGTTTATATTTATTTATAACATGCACAAAATAAAAAAAAACATAATATTAGTCACTTGTATTCACAATTTATAATTACAAAGATTAGCACACGTACACACCTATTCGTTCGAGAATCGTCACACATCTGAAGGTCTGACCCTGCCTATCCTTTTTTAAGCACTCGTCTTTGCTTTTCTCTTTCCTCTATTGCTCTAGTCCACGTATGCCTATGCATACATCATAATATGTCCTCACGATACTTTCAATTCATCACTTTTCCGTCGTAGATTTCCCATTTTACAATTACGTGACTCAGCCTTGTGATAATGGAGAAAAGAGACAGATAGGACATTGGTATAAGTCACAGTTATGATTTCATAGATTTGAAACAGCTTGGTAGCCCAAATGACCTCAGGCTTTTGCCCGTGCATGCTAAGTGACTTTCATTACAAGCATTTAGCTTTCCAAAGTCTATGACAACAATTGTTTGTTTGGCATTCATGGCCGCGAATTTCATGCCAATAAGCTGCCTTGATTTGTTCAAGGCAGCTTATTGCGTTGATAACATAATCGAGTTGTTCGATTATGTTATCAACTCAATTTCATATTTATTTTCACATTTTCACTTTGCGGTCCTTCTCCCATTATTTACATGTGTAGATCATTTCATTGTTATCCACATTTGATATCATCACTTCTCACATACTGCCATGACGCTCTTGTCTGAACTGTCAAGAATTAACACGATTTGGTGAAGCGTAATGACAGTGGGCCAATAGAGAGCAGGGTCCTTGCCATAATGCAGTTTGCGTGCCAATTTTCATACGTGTGTTAATCAAGCCGAATAGTTGGGCAAATATTCGGCTATTCGGCCACGCTCCTGGCCAAATATACTATTCGTTGCAACACTACTACATATACAAATTACAGTACAACAAAATATTTGTTTATTCCACATTAGGAATATTATACTATTGTATAAGATACTAAACTCAAGAAGTATCTGTCATCCTTGAATTTTTACTTGGTTAAATCTTGTTTACATTAAGAAAACATCTGATTTATTGGCATTACTCCATATAAATATCCTTGCATATAAAACTTCATTTCACATTTTTAATGCAATTTTTGTTGTCTTAGCATGCTTTAATTCATGCTGAGATGGTACATATGTTAATTATAGATATGAACTATTTTTTATAGGTTATGTATTATATACATTTTATAACTGCATTATCTATTATTATTAAATATATATTAAAATTATTTGATAGTGTTGTTAGCGGAATTATTGTTCAATATTTACTTAGATTATTTCTCTTCATAAATTATATTGCTAATTAATAAATTTTTAAAATTGTTTAATCCAGGCATGGCCAAACTCTTATATATGGACCATATTCTGAATATGGAAGGAAATTTCACTTTCAAATCATTTATGATCATTTGCATCTCTCAAAAGTAGAAAGAAAAACTCTAAATAACTGTATAAATTAATCTACAATAATTAATAGTATGCTCAACTTTATCAGCATGATACATAACAATTTTCAAGTGTAGATTTAGATGTCTTAGGAATAGAAATATTGCTATTTAAGCAATGTTTTACTCCACTTGAGCATTCCTCATGCTTTACTTTGAGGTTTTAGACACAATTTAAACCTTTATAGAAGTTTTAAATGGAACAGTCAGAATCTATCAAAATTGGATGCAGATTACAGAAAACTAGTGGATCCAGGTTTGGCCATGTCTGGTGTAATCATTATGATGTCAATATTTCAATCAATACATTTTTATAATATATTGTTATAGTAGATGGTATTATTAGGTTGTGTATAAAATGTATTTTTAACAGATATAATTTCTTTTCTCATAGATGAATTGAATGATATTGAATTGAACATTAAAGTTAATATATGCAGAGAATTATGATCCAAACTTAATTTAATACTGCATAAATTATTTAAATTGCTGAAAGAAGAAATTATTTTAATGTTTTGTTTGTATAACTAAAATTTATATGAATTATAAAAAAAGCAAACTATTTAAAACTTACATTAGGCCCTCAATTTAATATCTAGACTAATTAGAGAAAGGGGATGTCTGCTATTGCTGAAAGTCCATTAAATTGAATATATTTTAAAAACATATATTAATAACAATATTTTAAGTGGTGTATTGTACAATGAGTAATTTATATACATCTGTTAAAGTTTGGTTCCTGTCATTAATTAAAATAAAAATACATTGTATGGATTTTGACATGTTAAATTTAACTAATAGTTTTCACTACAAATACTGACTCATTGATCCAATCTTTTAACATTCTCTATTTGGGAATAAAAAAAATTTTTCCATTAATTCTAGAGCCTAATGTAAATTGAAAAACATGGGAATAACCATTAAGAGCTTGCACTTGAAATCAAAAACACATATGTTACTTGATGTATGTGCCATTAATTAGAAATACTCAGACTTTAACTATTCAGCAAAATTTATTGTTGCCTAATGTTTTGATTGTCTTTAACAATCTTCCTCAGGTTTGATCAGCATAACAAATTAATTAGAAACTGCTTTATGTGGTAATTTTCTAAACTAATAAGTAGATTTTATGAAATACTTATTTGTTTTTTCTTTTCAAAGTATTTATTGTAAGCAGTTTCATTAAAGTTTACCTTTTTTTTCTGTTTTATTGTTTTATATCATTGTTTAGAAAGTGTATTGTATAAACCATCATATTTTAAAAGTTCTCTCTATTTAAATGGGAAGAAGCTTTTTAAAAACAGAAAATCTATTCACAATATACTTATTCTGTAGTTTCCATTTTCTGATAGTGTTTTATTCAAAAATGAATTATTTATGGTTTTTTTTTTCTTAAGAACAAATAACATAAGTGCTGACTTTTCTTTCTAAGTTAAAAAATTACACAAAAATATTGTGAAGTGTAATTCTCTTTAAAAAGAAAAGGCTGTGGAAAATATATGGCATCATATTCTCTTGTAATATCATAGGATTCAAGTAAAATTTCACATCTTATTCTAAATTACATTTGGTTCCTAACATGAAGTAAAGGAAAGAATCAAATGTAATTTAAAGAAGAGAATGTGAAATTTTACCTGGATCCTATAATGTAACAAGAGAATAACACTATGTAAATAAATGGCATATATTTTCTTTTTACAGAAGTATTTTTAGATAGTTCTGTAGCTTAGAAAAAATGATGCTGATGATTTTTCTACATATTTGTTCATAGAATATAAAAATATCATAATTTTTAAATTTGTCTTCATATCATCTCCCATGAAACTTGTGTTAAATTGTAATTAGCTTCTAATTTTAAAAAATATATAATACAATTATTTTTTATTTTGAAATGATACAATAATAATATCTTAGCTTTATTGACTGATAAATTTTGTTCCATTCTGTTTTTAAATTAAATTTATATTGCTTAACATCCATTTTTGTTTTAAAAAAAATGTCATGCAAATTATTCAATATATATAATTAATAATTTTCTTTCCAGATATGAAATTATAAAAACAAATGGGAAAATAATAGTACAATTTCAGCAAAGAGAAACGATGCAGAAAGCCAAGTTTAATGTTTTCCTGTGCAGCCATTCATTATTTAATTAGCAAGGAAGAATTAGTGGTGAACGGCAAACAAAGAAAACCAAAACAAAAAATATTTATTATTAGATGAGTTGTTTTTATTCTTAAGAGAGTAACCTCTTATGCCTGACAATTAAATAGTTGTTCATCTTCTACAACTTAAAAAGAGAAGAAAATTAATTTTTGTACAGTATTATATCATTTCATTCATGGTTATTTGTGAAAAAAATCATCCAGTTATGGTCATTTAATAATGCCAATCATGATGTACAGTTTTTTACTGCTTTATTAGCAATAATAGTGTGTGCTTGACGGATTCTGATATGTATTTATATATGTGCCGTGACATGCAGTTTTATATTCAGTCAGAATATAAAATTTAGAAATTTTACAAATCACATTTGTGTTAAAATTTTAACTATAACTCTCAAATTTACAATTGACACAGGCTGAATTATTTACAATTTTATTTATAGATAAAACTGTGTTGTTTTTCCTTTTTTTATATAGAAGTTTACTGAATTTTAAAACTTCAGAAAATATATAATACAGGAAAGCCACATTTTTTGTTGTTTCCTGATTGAAAAGAATATCTTAAATTTAAGTATAATATAGTTTCTTATATTTTGTATATAGGTTAAGTACTTTGAAAGAAGTTCTCTTATTTATTCTATTCATCCATACAGAAATATGTAGATAAATCAAACTATAATACAGTGTACAGTTTAATACAGTGTATTATAAAATTTCATTAAGTTGTATTTAATGCTAAAATCTTACCTAATAAGATTTAGATTATGTGCAAAGTTAGATAATTTACAAAAATGTAGCATCTTAATATACCATCCTGTTTCTAAAAATGTTTGTTTTACTCTTCATAAGATTAAATTTTGGACTCTTACTGTGTATCTCTTACGAGTAGGATTGGATGGGTATATAAATAGGTAAATGGGATATAGCATAACTGAAATTTGATATATGCATAGAGTTGCTCAAAATTTGATTTTGATAATCACAAAATATATCTTTTGATAATAATCATAATTATGATTAAGTAAATTGATTTCTATTCTTGTAATGTGAGTCAACAGCATCTAAACTCAAATGCAACAGTGCAGTATTTTATTTGCCCAGTAACCTGTACTTATTTGCAAAATATGCATGCATCTTTTATATTAAAAAAAAAACCACACAAAAGTATTTTTTGTATAGGAAAATTTCTAAAATATTTTACAGATACCAATACTTGAACCAGACATTCTTAAATGCAAAGTCAAATACAGATCTCCACATAGAAAGACTTAAGAAATTTGCATATCATTTAGACACATTTGTAAGTGGAAATGATGTATTATTTAAGATGTGTTGTATGTCTGTATATTACTATTTCATGCTATTGAAAATGTCCAGTGTGTAGACCATTTTAAAAAAATGCAAACTTAGAATCTGTTAACAGGAGTGCCTGTCTAAAATGTTTTTACAGTGTTTTATATCACACTGCTATGTATAAATTATCTAAATATTTAAGCTCTGTATAATTTAACGTATAATATAGCAACTTGATTCTAATTAAAAATGCCCAAAGGTTTCAGAAATTAAATCTGCTATAGAATTTATTAAAGATATCCACCGTATCTAAAATGTGACTTCTATTAAATTACTTTGCAGGAATTCTTTGAATAAATTTATACTTTCCTGTTAAATTGATTTATTTAAAAACATTCTATATAGAACTATTGTCCTACAGAACTATTTTTATACTTTCATTTTCCATGCACTTTATGCAATAGTTCAAAATAGAGTAGCCTTAATTAGATGAAAGAAATGAGCAAGACAATTTGATTGCTTTGCAATGTATAATCTGCATAACTTATGTACATATTCACAATATGCTGAATTATTCTTTTGTATATAGCAACTCAGGAGAGTATGAATTTAAATAAAGAATTTTATTTAAACATTTATGTACAATATATTTATGACTGTAATAAAGCATATGTAACAAAATTTCTTATCCACAAATTATATTACTTTTTGCAGTGGTTTTGACAAGGTACTTGGTCAACTCCAACAGCAACTTGAATTTTTTCTGTAAATAAAACATTTTATAAATGATTTACTCTTGTAATCCAATAATTTATTTAAATTTAATAAATTGTACGTGGCAAAACTATCCTTAAATGTGTCAATTAATATCAAAAAATTGTTTTAATGCAATAATATTTTATTTAATTTATTGAGAGTGAAGTTAAGGAAATTCATTATCCTAACTTAACTCAATGCATTCTATGTTGTCAAAATAATTCTGAGATCATATTTTACATTTTCAAGAGGATGGACAATATTACCACAAAGTTGAAGTACTGTATAAAATTACATACACCTCTGTATGACAAAATTCAAAGTTTTAACATTTTGTGCCTAGAGTAAGTCTCATTCTTAGATTTTGAGAATTTAAAACTATAATGAACATGTCTGATTGATTTGGCAAATTACTGATTTCATCTATACATATCTTATTTGGAACTAAACATTCAAATTTTACAGTGAAATTTGTACAACACACATCTCATATTGACATGTTTATTGCTGATAGTAACTAGTTAATCAGTATATTGATCATTTTCATTGCCATTTATATCTACTTTGGAAACAAGAGAGAAAGATTTGTTTTGATAGCAGGCAGAAAAGGTATCTGTCAAATGTGATCAGATTATTGATCAATTTCAGGTTACCATTTGTCAGGAAACAACTAAAAACATTTAGAAAAAAATATAGAAAAACAAACTGTAAACAAAATGCTTACTAGCACTAAAATAAAAATACTGGAGGAAAGCAAAACAGAAAAATATGAAATTTTGAAAGAATTTGACATTCTACTGGAGTACTCTGGTCTACATGTATGAAAAACTTCAAAGAACAACAGAATCAGACAAAGCATAAATGTGAATATCCAGATGCTAAGTATGTATTGAAGTAGCCAATATGGTATAGAGACAAAAATTCTGCCAATAGAAAACTTCCGAGAAAAAAGCTGAATAATTCAGATAATACTGAATTTAAAGCAAGCAGAAAGGGCAGGATAAATTGAAGAATAAGCATGAAGTATTTTTCAATAAAATCTGTGGGAAAAGTGAAGAAGAGCAAGTTTGCACAAGCTTGTTGAAAGTTTATCACCAGGATGAAATTTTCAATGCGGATGATGAAGTGGAGTTACTTTTTTTGTGTCTGCCAGACAAAACAATAGAATTGAAAGGTGATTCAAGTCAGAGGTAAAAACAGCAAAGAATGTATAACACTTCATTAGCTGTCAAGTTTGTTCCTGAAAGAAAACTGCCATTGTTATTAATTGGAGAATCAATGTTTTGCATTGCCAAAATGTACTTATACAATATGCAGCAAATAAAAAAAAAGGATGGATGATGTCAGAGCTTTTTTTTCTAAGAGGCAGTTGGCAGTTGTGGGTGTTTCAACCCACAACTGCCAAAAAAAAAGAAAAATTAAAAATTGAAGTGCAGAAATTGTCATCATAAAATACAACTTCTAGATCATGATACAGAAAACTTACTATTTATAAATGATGGTGACAAATGTTTTTAAAGATGGAGTGAGTGAGTTTGGAGTAAACCTGCTAGATGAAATGTTAACAAAGCACCATTGCAAATTGTTTTGCAACAGCAGGTTTTGATCAATAATTTGTTGGTGCTTTGAATAAATCAGAATCCATTAACTATATCAAAGAAGCTAGGCCAATCTCATTACAGCAATGAGTGATGTAAAAGTGTTGTTCAAAGGTTTTGTCAACAATACTGTCTTCAGATAAGAAAACCAAGCACAAGAAACAAGTGAAGTTGAAGAGGAAATAAATCATGTCAAGGACAGATATCCTGCTGCTCTTAAATGTAGGAAAACCAAAACAGCTCTAGAGCTTTTAAGGAGCTCTTTAAAAACTAAAGGTACATAAAAAAAAAAGTTTGATTTTTGGTAGATTTTTTGTTTTTTTACAATGATTATCTAGGAACACAAAATTAACAAAATTAGTTTCTTCTGTCTCTAAATTATGGAATCTGGTCCACAGTTGGTGACTTTTCTGATTTTAGTTTTGATGCTGGCCATTAGAGTTTGAAACTGCTTTGTTTAGACTTGATGTGCTGTTTCAGTTCCACTTCATTTTCAGCAGACCATCCATTTTCATACACCCTGACTGATTTGAGTTAACCGCTGTATGTAGACTGATAATTTTGAACCATTCCACAAAAACTTTAGATACCTTATCTAACAATTGTCGTCTCTAAAAAAATAATAAGTAAGTTAAATACTGTATCATAATAAAATCTGTTTATTTGAAATTTCTGATAATCTGGCATGCTAAAGATTCTAGGCAGGGACTGAGTTGAACATCCAACCAACAAAGAAAGAAAAATGTCAATGTGTTCAAATTTGGCACTAAAATCAAATTATATATCATGTAAAGCCAAGTCATCAAAACATGATGTATTTTATGGCATAGAAAATCTATTTGCTTGCAGTATCCATGTACTGTATTAAGAATAACTGAAAGAATGGAATAAACATAACATTCAAAGTAAATAATAATTTTTGAACATGTTATCTAAGCAAAGATAGAAAAGATCTGATAATCTACCACCACACTGTTTTCTATGCTTGTTATTACACAGTAAAAGTTTTTTAATGCATATTGTAACATATAAAATTTTATCCAAATTAATATTGTATGTATACATTGTAATTTATATGTAATAAATAAATACATGTTTTATAACTCTTTTTCATTATAATAAGTAGTAATAACATTTAAACATATTCAGCTAGGCATATATCACAACTGACATAAATTATACCAAAAATGATTTCTAATTCACACAGTATATTGGATCAAATATATAAATAATATAAAGTTTACCTCTCATTTTTTATTCTATGAGCTGGATTTTTGGTTCTGTGAGTGTTAACTATTTATAATTCATTTATAAATTCTAATGCATAGTTATTTTTCAGATATGCATTACATTAGTTTATCATTTAATAAGCATAATTTGAGTTAACTATTAACATATTTAAAATGTATCCTAATAATCTAAGCTTACAATTACTTATAAAAATTGTTCAATTTAATAAGTAACAGATTAAAACACTTTCAATAATTATTTGAAAATACCTGGCAATAAGACATGAGATGGAAGGGAGGCATTTAGCCACTCGTCACTTCCATCACAGCAATCACATATACCATCATTCACCTGGGAAGACTTAATAAATACTGGATTTTTTCTATTTTGGTAACTGCAGTAAAAGCTTAAAAAATGAAAATATAAAATTAAAATAAATATAGACATATATAATTTATTTTAAATTACTCCTATACTGAATAATAACAAAAACATCAAAAACATATTCACCAATAACTTATTATAAAAACATTCACTTTTAGGTGATTATCTTCAGATTTATACACACATTCTGTAGCTTATATGTATAACTAAATAGTCTGTAAATATTAATCTTAATTTTTGTGTAGGTTTAAACATTTTAAAACTTTATGAACTCAAGTCTTTAGAGGCCTTCCATGCATGGGAAATCTCTATGAATTCAAAGCCTGTATAAAATAAAAGATCACATTGCCTGTATTTAATAAACACATCATTTAGAATGTTTTTTGAATTCAAAGTGTCCATTTAAATAATGTATAAATCTGAAAATGGTAACTTAAAGTATTAGACAAGAATGAGATAATTATCAAGTTAGCCAATTAATGAATGATTAATTGGAATTTTATAATTGTTAACAAATTTTCTTCAAGTAATTTTTAAATATCTTATACTGGTCAGTAAGAAACACCACAATCCCTATTTGTTTATTCAGTATATTAGCAGGTACATTGCATGATCACATCACCGTAATAAAAAAAATTAGCATGGTTTTATATTCACATAATAAAAGAAATCAGAATCTCTGTTGCTTAGCATCTTGTCCAAATTGCCTGCTTGCTTGCTTGCTATATAAGATACTAAGAAGGAAAACTACATGCTTGGTTATGCAATTAACAACTGGCACATAAGTAACAACTACATTCATAAGATAACTGGGATTCTTAAATTACAAATGCTGGACCACTATATATTCTCTCTTCCTCTGTTCTCTTAATGCCTCTAGTAATTGTCTCCTACTCTTGGGTAATCAATATATCAATAACTTAACCTATCCATAATAGCTAGGGTTACTGATCATCTGGTTTTGAGCTGAATTGTCTGGATCTATCCATCTTGTGACCTTTGTCCAGTGTTCAATTGAGAGGTCAACCCAAACATTGGACAAGTTCATCCAGATAATAAAAATAAGTACAAATAAAGTGTACTTAGTTTAATGTGATAATTTTGATTGTACTATTTCCATATAAATTTCTTGACATTGATTCAAGATAAAGTTTCATTATCTTTGTTAATGTAGAATACATATTATATATTTTCTTAGCAATTCTATACTGATGTCATTTAGAGCAAATAGACACAATAACTTTAATATTTGTGATGGTCATATTTTTCCATTATTAACTGATAAAGTAATTAACATATGTCACAATTACTTCCACACATCAGACCTTTCAAGTGCAATGTAGCTAATAAGTATAAAATAATCTACTTGTTTAAAAACAAAAATTTATTTCAAAAATAAGATTGAATAAGATTAAAGCCTAGTCCTTAAAAAAATACACATTTCTAAAAATTTATTAGTACAATAATAGAACATTTCCAATTTGAATAAAAATTCAGACTGAAAACACAGGTACAAAAGCTAGCAGTTTCTAACAAAACTACATGGTATCTATTCAATAATTATCTGGAATTATTATTAATGAAGCTAGAGTTTCTTTAAACAGCATTTTTTTCCATTATTATTATTTACTGATTACTTTGATTATTAGAGAATTAATCATCACTTGATGATTAATTGGTAGAGGAGTCTATTTGAATGAATGATTAATGAATATCAAATGATTAATTGGTACATCTCTATTTATTTACTTAAATTATAACAGCAAATTAACACTTACTTTCTCATTTATAATGGAATATACCTTATAATAGTTAATCTATCTTATATAAGTTACAGTAAAACCTCAATTCATTGTTTTTGTTGAAAGACATGAAAGAAAACTTTGGATAAGAGAAAACAATACGTTTGGAAGCTTATATAATATAAAAAAAGGGTCACGTTTTTCTGTATTTACTAAATCAAAAAATGTATACCAATGAAATTTTTTTCCATTGTCAAGTCCAATATACATTACATAATTCTTTTTAAAAAAGTCATTAAGCTTCATTTATTCACTTTTCCTTTTCAAACTGAACAATAAACTTTCAATATTTGTAATGTTTGCCTTGTCTCTTTCAGTGATGTCATGAGCTTGCAGATACATTCTGATATGCTCAAATATATAAAGTACTTTGGTAAAACTTGGCACCGGTTTGGGACATGGTCAATAGAAATTATAATTTTATTTCTTTGCACTTTTATATTTTTAATATTTAAAATTTAATTGGAAAAAATTCTGTGTATAAAACAAAACAAAAAATTTTAATTATACTTTTTCTGTTTGAATAAAAATTTCAAACCAAAAACAGAGATACAAAAAGCTAGCAGTTTCTAACAAAACTAGATGGTATCTATTCAATAATTATCTGGAATTATCATTATTAATGAAGCTAGAGTTTCTTTAAACATAATTTTTTTCCATTATTATTATTTACTGATTACTTTGATTATTAGAGAATTAATCATCACTTGATGACTAATTGGTAGAGGAGCCTATTTGAATGAATGAATGATTAATGAATACCAAACGATTAATTGGTACATCTCTATTTACTTACTTAAATTATAACAGCAAATTAACACTTACTTTCTCATTTATAATGGAATATACCTTATAATAGTTAATCTATCTTATATAAGTTACAGTAAAACCTCAATTCATTGTTTTTGTTGAAAGACATGAAAGAAAACTTTGGATAAGAGAAAACAATACGTTTGGAAGCTTATATAATATAAAAAAAGGGTCACGTTTTTCTGTATTTACTAAATCAAAAAATGTATACCAATGAAATTTTTTTCCATTGTCAAGTCCAATATACATTACATAATTCTTTTTAAAAAAGTCATTAAGCTTCATTTATTCACTTTTCCTTTTCAAACTGAACAATAAACTTTCAATATTTGTAATGTTTGCCTTGTCTCTTTCAGTGATGTCATGAGCTTGCAGATACATTCTGATATGCTCAAATATATAAAGTACTTTGGTAAAACTTGGCACCGGTTTGGGACATGGTCAACTCAGCAACAGTCACCTTAGTGATGATCAACTCACCAATAGAAATTATAATTTTATTTCTTTGCACTTTTATATTTTTAATATTTAAAATTTAATTGGAAAAAATTCTGTGTATAAAACAAAACAAAAAAAAAATTTTAATTATACTTTTTCTGTTTGAATATATTTATGAAACAAGTTTGAGAAATCTAAAAATCCATACATACTGGCAATTTTTAAACATTCCAAAGTAGATAACTTATATTTAACTTATACTCCCCTATATTTGTATCAGAAAACATGTGCATTCATTACTTCCCCCTTTTTTTTTTATCTAGTTTATGTCAAGTGCAGAATTTGTGATTACTTAAAATATTACTTTATAAATTTTTAATGCAATACTCTTGTTCATATTATTTGTTATATTCCAAGGCAATTTGATAAATTAATAAAATTCATTTTATAAACATGATTAAAATTATTATTGAATAATAAGATACAAAGCTAGTCTGAGACTGTTGGGATGTTACAATGTTACTCGTAATCCCTTTGGTCCATCAGGTTGTTAAGACTTGCTCACTGAGTCACTGAATGGCTTTTTATAAAATGTCATTGGGATCACAGGATCCTTCTGACATCAGGACTGACACTAGCTAGGGTAGAAGTTTTGCACCCTAATTCACGATGTTACAATCTAGATGTTAAACGGAGGGCTATATTCTACTGAGCAGGGAGGAGTTATGGGTAAGTTCCGATTGTAGTGGGGTGAATGTCTGTACTTAAGTAACTGAGGGAATCAACGGCTTAAAAACATCAACTACTGTTACTGATGCATAACAACATTTCTGTGTATACAACATTTCTTTTTCTTAAAAATAATTATTCCAGGATTAATGTTCTTCAAGACTAAAAATTCTGGCCAAGAGATGAAGAGAAAATATATCAAACAATAACTAATGCAGATTTAATTTTCACAATTTAAATAGATTTCATTGAGAAACTCTAGAAATCAATGTTTCTGGGAAAATGATAGGAAATAAAAATTGCAACTGCAGACATTCAAAATTCACAAAACCTTTTCTGCAAAGCAAAGGTTTTTTTGAGAAAATGATATAGCTGGGAACAATAGATTGAGGTTTCACTTTATATTAAAAATTAAAAACAATGATTAAATGAAAATTTCTAATGCTATCATTATTAGATATAAGAATTTACATCTAATCCTTAATTATATAGTAGATTAATTCCACAAAAGTTGTGTAAATCAAGGGTTAGTGTATATAATACATGTCAATAGGGCCACATTAATGCATGGTCATACCCAGCCATGATTGGGGACCTTGCCTTCTTAAGAGCTTTATCACACTACTCATTAATAATATTTTGGCTCTATCTGTAAATGTATAATACCTATAAAGAAGTTAAACCTAGGAGCTCAGAAACAATTAAAATAATCCTTATTTATTTTTTATGCAATCTTGCTATAATTTAAAAAAATTGTACAAAATCTATAATTATTCTTAAATTTTTATTAATAAATCCTTATTCCAACTAATAGAATAAGAATTTTCTTTTTAATTTTTAACTTTTAAAGCACTAAGAAGGCTTTTTCCTTAGCCATCTTAGGTTCGGCTAGGATCACAATAGAGGTGGATTGATGGCAAAGGGAGGTTTGACTTATCTACATCAACCCATCCATGAAAATTTCTGAATCAACCTGGACTCAAACCTGGATCTGCAGACTGACAAGCTAACTTTTATGCTTTACTACCATCAATAAAATAAGGATAGTAAAGGATCAATATCTTAAATCTTCAATATTTAAATGTTTTGATTTCTTCAGAAAATAGTAAGATTTTTGAACTCACCGGCCATTTGAACAGGCAGCTGTACTTGGTTCATCAGAAGCATCTTTACAATCACAATAATCATCATTCACTTGAGAAAAAACAATTTCATTTTTGCCATCAAGGCATTTAAAGTAGTTTGATGTATTCTGGTAAAATTTTTGATTCTGAGGTAAGACACCAATGATTATATTTAGAGATTTTATTGATTTATCTAATTCTTCGAGAATCTGTTCTTGATGCTTTCTTTTTGAATCTTCCTTAAATTGTTTTTCAAGTGAATTTTCTCCCAATTGATTCATTGAAAGTAACTGATAGACCATAAATATCATACCAATCAGTATGATTGAAATCAGCAGATCTTTCCTCCGATACAGTGCTCTTTTGGTCTTCATCACTCAATGGCATTTTATAAATGCTTACATAGTAAATTACTGAAAATGAAATTTAAATATACAAATTATTTCATATCCATAATAATTTCTATACAATAATAAAAATTAAGCATCAATTAATTCAATCAAAATAATATCTTTAAAAACTATCCATTTTATGAAGTTTTGTTCTAATAGACAATTGAAATTTATGTTTACTTTTAATCACTGTATCTGTCAGCTTATAGAGACACTATTTTCATTATAAATGCCTTCAAAAAATTGTCCTCCATCTTAAAAGCCAAAAGCTGCAATACAGCACATTCAAAAGATCTAAGAAGTCAGCAAACGACAAAATGTAGGTAGTATAGTTAACATTATGACAAACAAGTAATCAGTAACTAGTGATTATTTATTGTGATATCGTCACAATGCAGGGCTGCAATTTTTTATCATATTTTAAATTTATTTCATTTAAAATATAAATTGTTCACCTCAAATTCCCCCTAGTATCTTCCTCCTGTACAGTACATCATACTTTTCCTTTAACAACAGAGTCGTGTCAATCATCTATTAACTGCTTTCAAAGGAAAACTTTTGAATTGAAATAACACAACTTCCAGTGCAAACTAGAAGTTCATATATAGTCACTCAGGTCCTCCTGCCCCTAAGGTTTCCATATCTGGTCTCAAATTTCATCTGTCTAATTCCATTCTTGAGATTAAGAAAAGACAGATGGTTGAACGACAGTGGGAATTTATAGGTCTACAATTTTCTTCAAATTGCAGCCCAATTACCAGGATGTTGTCACAATAACAAGTAAATTTCAGTTATACATTCATGTCCAAATCAATGACAAACATATTAAGAAAGCAAAGTGATGATAATAATAATGTTGAGAATAATGATTATGTCAGTAACAAATCTGAAGTTGAATAATACTAAAATAATAAACGAAACAATCCTATCCCTTTCTATATTGGCTTTTTATTTGTTTTTTCTTAAATTTACTGTTCTGAAATTAGGATGTTTTACAAACTGCAGCATCTTATAAGCCAACAAATACAGTATATTAAATATTTTTGAATACTAATAAATTTTTATGCATAAAGCATACACTAACAATGAGGGAGATAGAGCAGTGGTTCTTAACCTTTTTATACTCGCGGCCCACCAAATATTTCATAATTTTTATGTGACCTCCATTTTTAAAATAATAATTTATATTTGTTAAATTATCTATAATAAATTGATTTTTTTATTATTGCTTTATTTTTAAAATTCCAAGCATTAATAGTTTCTTAGAATTACTTTGGAATAAAAGAAGTAAATACTGCAGTGTAAGTAGCATATTTGCATTTATTTCTTCTGTACTAACAAAGTTGTAAGTAGGAAGAAATAAGAAATAAATAAAAAAAAACTAAATACGAAAACTTTATCTTTCTTATTTCACTTTTCAATATGATATTCGGTTATACATCAATTTTCTTTTTATTATATTCTGAAGGAAATTTTGCAGAATTTGGCGGCCCCCGGAAAACTTCTTACGGACCCCCAGGGGGCCGCGGCCCCCGTTAAGAAACGCTGAGATAGAGCATTAAGAATTCAGTGCTTATATCTTAATATATACACTCTGACAATGATTTTTTTGACTGGTTTGTCATGAAATAGTCTACATTCAACCATATGAGTGCTAATGCATTATTAATACTTATAATTAAATTTGTGGAATGGATTGTCCACAAAGCAAGAAAAAAAGAATAATTCTGAATGAAATATTTTTAAAATTTGTGATTCAATAAATATTCATGATGTTTTAATTTCAAATATATAGATATTTCCTCAGCAAAATAGGGAAAAATATAAGTAATAAAATGTAATTTTATAGTACAGTGGGTGATCGGTTAACAAACATCATCCATTCCAAGACCATGTCAGTTACCCAAATTGTTTATTAACCAATTATCGATTTACCATAGATTCTTATGGGAATTTGATTAATTCCTTCTATAGACCCCAAAAAATAAATAAAAATTATATACTTTCTTACTACGTTTATTTATTTGTATAATAATATATACATACACAGTCTTGAATTTTTATCAGTTATTTTTTTCTGTTTATTGGACATTAAAGAATCTGTCCAATATTGATTGCTTTTCCCTCTTCAGGATTTTTCAGAATTAATAGCATTGTCATTGTAGAGATCCCCAAGCCTGTTATCCTGAACCTAGCTTGGATGCCATTCTAAGACCATTATTCCGACATCCTCTCACTTCTTTAAAAGATCTTTAATTGCAAATGTCTGCTTTGGTCCTCTTTTTGTTTTTCAGAAGAAAACACATCTCGCTGAAATTCTTGGTTTTTCATTCAAGAGTTCTTGAGGTTCTTCTGATGTCAGATCAGTTTCAGGTTCCATTATGAACTCTTCAATGTCATTTTCATTCACCTCCAATTCAAAATCTCTAGCAATTGTTACAATTTCATCCATAATTTTAGGGACCTCATCTCCATCTCCCTGAATGCAGGAGAGAGACAGCTTTTGCCAAGCAGAATTTAACTGTCATTGAATGATTTCTGATCACGCCTTTTGAATGGTCAGAGCATTCTGACCAATTTTCTGTGGTTTTGGCTGACTTACATAGGCATTAATGTTAAAAAACTCTGGTTTACTCAACACCATTTAACTTGTTACCACTGGATAAATTGACATACTTTTCGTTTAGATGTCGGATAAGTCAACTTCCCTCCTGAAAAAAATGAGTTCACACCATACAGCTTAACATCTAGTGGTGTGCGGTGACATTTGATGATAGGGAAACTGTGCTGACCCTGGATAGAATCATTGGAAGCATTATACGATATTATGTAGCATTCACAAGCTAAACAGTATGAGGTTGGTGCTCTGTAAAGCACATGCACAAACACCTATAATCTGGCTGCTTTATATCATTCAAATATTTTCGCCATGGAAGCTATCCCATATTCGACAATACAGCACTTCCATTGAGAATATGCATATATGAATTTATATTCAAATATACAATAGCAATCTTATTGTTTTTCACATGTATAGAATACATTTGTAATAAGAAACATAATGCGGTTATAATAACATACTAATTTTAATTAATTCAAAGTACGTTAAAATATAAAAATAATCGCACAATATGTATTTATATTTCCCTTGTATTTTTACAAGGGAAGCAGCATTTCTGCAGCTTCCATGGACAGCACGCCACTGTTACCATCACAGCAGAATCCAATTTTGCATTTTCGCACTTTTCACTCATGCATTATTTGCACCAAGTGTTTCACATTTCTGTTAGAAATGAGTATCCAAAATCTAACAACACTTATGTTGAAAGAAAAATATGAACTTGTATGTATCTGAATTTGAATGTAATAAAACTTCACAAGCCAAATTTGCAAACCAAGAAAACCTTTGAAGAACCACATTGGTGGGAATTCTGAAGAAAAAAGAGGAAATTAAGAAACTTTTTCTTGGTTCTTCGATGTGGCTGTCTTCAAAACACCAGAGAAAGTCACTGTACAAAGATGTCAAAGATGCTCTGGTACATTGACTAAAACAAATTCATTCATCAAATCTACCCATTTCAGGACCGATACTGAAACAAAAAGTGATGGAAATCACTGAGGTACTTGGAGTAGAAAACAACTTTAGTGCCAGTGATGGATGGTCAGAGAGATACATTGCATATACTGTATAAAGCACTACTGTATTTTCCTAATTGTAGTTTTGTGGTTTTTTTTCAACTTTGTTTTAGTTTTAGTCATCATATCAGATAACACAACACATTTCCACTTCCCCTCGGGGTTGAATTTACTGGTTAAAGCTGTATATTCGTTTGTGAATGGTTGTCTATTTAATCCGACAAATTCTTTCAGTAGACTATCTTACAGCATCAGGTTAATGAATTCTTTTATTATATTTTTACATATGCATTTCGAACTGGTTTCATATTTCCAATTCCTCTTCAGTGTTCTATAAATTACAATTATAGAAATTAAGTTGACAAAAATATACAGATTAAAAAATCAACGAAGTATCTAGATGTTAAGTCACATAATATAAACACATTATTAATACCTTTAAGGAATTTACACATTTCCCTTTATCTTCAGTTAGATTGTTACATTGATACGGCACTTTCATTTTATCACATTATATTGCCTACCTTGGTATGAATCGCAGTATGATTTAACAATTGCTATAATCAATAATAACACAATCATAAAAATCATAAAATGACATATAAATAGTTTTAAAAAACTTATAAAGTTTTCAAAATATTATACGTACAGGTTTTTTCGAAAAAAAATATATTCTACTAAACCAACAGTACTGGGCGTAAAATGTAATATGTTGAAAATATTGCTATAAATGACAATGATAAAATTAAGACACAAACATTTTTCTAAAAAAGAGGTATTTTTCCCCTTTACAAAAAATATACATACAAATTTTTTTCTTTTAATATTACTTGAACATTATTCTATTCATCAATTTTGGGCTTAGATCCGCAATATAATTAAACATTACTACAAATAACAATATATAGCAACAATATAATTATAGCATTTCCCTTGGGGTGTCAACTTATGCAGACTTGATTGTATGTACAACTTGGCAAAGCCAATATCATGATGAAGCTGGAATTTTGAAATTTGATGTATGGACTGAAATATTCCAGGTCAAATTTCTCCACATACACTCTATGGGTGGGTTGCCAATCATAAGCTCATCACACATTACATATCAGTCATGTTTACAAATGCTGTTAATTTACATTGATATCTACAACAACTTTTTATTTTGATGTTTACCAAGAATATTTCACATATACAATGTCATAACAAAATTAACTTTTCAAAACTCACACATGTGCATATTTTAACCAGTCGATGAAGTTAGTAGACAGCTGGCTGCACATATGGGCATTTTAAACATATAGTGAAACCTTACTTAACGAGCATAATTCGTTCCAGAATCTTACTCGTTAAGCAAAACAATTTTTCCCATATAAATTAATGTAAAATACGATAATGAATTCCATGCCAAAAATAAAATACACAAACATTTTATGTATAACGTTTATTCAAAGAAAATTATACAATATACATTGTTAAAGAGCACAAATCATCATTATTTCTTCTAGCAGAGAATGAAGCAACCTGGAATGCAAATTTGATTTGCAGAAAACAAAAAAAAAAATCAAAATTTAATTTGGAATTGGTCATTAAATTTAATACATGATGACAGCATAACTGCCTACTTCTAGTCAAATTACTCAATTTCTAATATTTAATTATAGCCTTTACATAGCCCAAGAATTTGGCATATCGTTTGGCATATCGTAACGAACTATGGTCATTGATGTTTATATGTAATATGTCCGAACACAAGTTTGGTCACAATGTTTGATCACAAGCGACACTAAGATGCAAGCAGAACGAGTGCTAAACACAAAGCGATATAACATGCACAGAATCCAGGACTTCCCCTCTTCTCGTGACTTTTTTATAATTTGTCTTGCTCGTTATGCAATAATAACAAGTAATTACTTGTTATGAGAGGTGCTCGTTAAGTAAGGTTCCACTGTATCTTGATGTATTTGTCGGTATTATGACAAACATGCACATCCTCCCCATACCTGCGAGTTTTAAACTGCTTTAGATAGAACGGTAGATGCATATCGCCATATTTGTGTTCCTATCAAGCCAAAACAGAAAAATCTACACCACGGAGCTCAGCTTCATTTTCCTAGAGAATACATAGTTACATGTCAGCAGTTGATGAAATAATGCACAAGACGATAGAAAAATATGTGAAATTAGGGGAAAAAAATATGATACAAAATGTAAGAAAACCAAAATGGGAATATTCTATGCAAAACAATATTTTGACTTTGCATCATTGATTCTGTAAAAGATATACGAGGGAATTTGTGAACTCATTTTTGATAGTGTGTTAAATTTAAATATTAAAAAAAAATAATAATAAATGAACTCTCCTATAAATATCTGCTATAAGATTTAAATCCTCGACATCATTGTTTACATCTATTTTCTTTTATTAATTTTTCACGTGGGCGGATAACGAAAATAAAAACTATTTTAAACAATTTCTATGATTAAAATAATTAAAAAACGAATAATTTTCTAAATTATTTTCATATATAATTTTAAAATGATATTATAAAGGCTAAAATGAAATTATAAAAGATTTTAATACCTTTATCTTGCATCCGTTTTAATCAAATGGTGGCTGACATGTTTAAATTTACGCCCTCTGGTGGAAAATTAATTGTTAATCTATTTAATAAATCAAAAATAAATATTTGCGTATGAATAATTTTTTGTGTTTCAACTAAAATGAATATTTAAAAAAAACAGAAAATAGAATTATAATATATGGCAGGCCTTTTTTAAAAAATAATTTTTATACTTTTGGTTTTTATAAAAAGGCATAAAAATATTGTAAATGCCAATAAGTTTGATTAAGTCTGACTCAACTCAAGATATGATATATGACACATGATCCCCTTCTATCTCGCCGCAAGTTCTTTACTCTCAAGTTTTATACAATAGTCTCTAATTATAAGCGGCCGGATGGCCGATCGGTCAAGGTGGCAGCCTACCGCTCTGGGGGATCCGGGGATTCGAACGGGTCGAAAAAATCCCCAGGAATTTTTCGAGGGGTGGTCCGTTCAGCTATGTCGGGCCCCGTCCCTCACCACCCGGCAGCCCCATTTTGGGCCTGGCCGAACCCACAATGGGCCTGCAAAAAGAGGCCCTCTTAGTGCCCACAGGCGGAGAGTTAACAATGATATTTTAAGACAAATACTGTCGATATAAAAACAAAATACCAGTTGCGACTTTATTATTCAGTACTGTATTTATTTCACAATAAATCGCTTATTAAAAATTCGTATAATTTATATTTTTCAATAGAAATTATAAATACAGTAATTGAAAATTTAAAAAATAAATATTGAGAATGTAAAAATCAAAACTTATAAAATTACAAAGTAAGAATGCTCTAAAAAGCAAAATAAAGTTACTACTGTATAAAAATTTTAGAACTTTCCTTTCAGAAATAATCAAAAGGAAACATAAATGATAATCGATCTGTCCACCTATNTTTTTTGTGTTTCAACTAAAATGAATATTTAAAAAAAACAGAAAATAGAATTATAATATATGGCAGGCCTTTTTTAAAAAATAATTTTTATACTTTTGGTTTTTATAAAAAGGCATAAAAATATTGTAAATGCCAATAAGTTTGATTAAGTCTGACTCAACTCAAGATATGATATATGACACATGATCCCCTTCTATCTCGCCGCAAGTTCTTTACTCTCAAGTTTTATACAATAGTCTCTAATTATAAGCGGCCGGATGGCCGATCGGTCAAGGTGGCAGCCTACCGCTCTGGGGGATCCGGGGATTCGAACGGGTCGAAAAAATCCCCAGGAATTTTTCGAGGGGTGGTCCGTTCAGCTATGTCGGGCCCCGTCCCTCACCACCCGGCAGCCCCATTTTGGGCCTGGCCGAACCCACAATGGGCCTGCAAAAAGAGGCCCTCTTAGTGCCCACAGGCGGAGAGTTAACAATGATATTTTAAGACAAATACTGTCGATATAAAAACAAAATACCAGTTGCGACTTTATTATTCAGTACTGTATTTATTTCACAATAAATCGCTTATTAAAAATTCGTATAATTTATATTTTTCAATAGAAATTATAAATACAGTAATTGAAAATTTAAAAAATAAATATTGAGAATGTAAAAATCAAAACTTATAAAATTACAAAGTAAGAATGCTCTAAAAAGCAAAATAAAGTTACTACTGTATAAAAATTTTAGAACTTTCCTTTCAGAAATAATCAAAAGGAAACATAAATGATAATCGATCTGTCCACCTATTTTCGTTATTTAGATCTTCGCAAATATATTGTTTCTCCTGCAGTGGTAGTTTTGAGGACTAGTAGAAATAAAATACTTCATTGCAAAAAGAAAATTAAAACGGCAATTGATATTTTGAAATTTATTGACAAGTGCTTTTAAAATTTGGGGTATCAAAAAATAGCACAATATATTCATATCGGTATTATCAATACAAATTACCATGCCAAATACAACTCCATCTTGATATATAAAATGAAATGGATGCTATCATGCATGTGCACCCTCAAAATTCCCTTTTTTTCACGTTTTTGGGTTCACAAGGTCTTATTGTTGAGATTTGCAAAAAAACCTGGGGATCAAATTTGACAAATTACAGTACAATACTTTCCCACGTTATAACAACCAAGAAAGTAAAATAAAAATACAGTAGTCAGAAACCATTTGTGAGATCCGAATAACACCGGGTCTAAAATAATAATTTAAAAATATTATTAAAATTTTGTCATAAAATATTCTTTTATTTTGATGGAAAAGTAACGTTTTTCTAGCGTGGGAAAACAGCTAGGAGAGTCACTTCCTTTGACGGAAGTATGAGCATCCTCTCTTTTTCCCTTATCTGCTAAAAATCTCGCTTCGATGGGAACTGTTTATCCCTCATTTCTACCCCTTCCCATCCGTCCACGTGGGAAAATCCGAATACAATGATTGGTCGTAAATGGGAAGATATCGACGAAGTTCAGCCGAATTCGGGGAGTTCTTCGGCAGATCCGAGAGTGACGAGACTCCACTCATTTGCTCTCTAAGGCCAACATCCTTAAGAGTTCGTCCTTTAAGATCGGAGAGTGGAAAGGACTCCACACACATATGCCAGCAGACCAACACCATCGTCATACCCTGTCAAGTTAATCCTAAGAAAACTATGAAGTTCCTTCGCCGAATAAGAAGATGACACTGCCAAGTAAACAGGTCGTATGTTTAGGAATAAATTGTGAGCTCTCTCTCTCGACCCGGTATAGGCTAAGAATAGACCCTGACATAAGGAAGAAGGTGAATTCGCCATCACCAACTTTCGCTCTAAATTATAATTTAACAGTAAAGCCCTCCACACTCGTTTCCCTAAGTTTGGGAAAGGCCATTCTTGTGGACGAATGAGACTAGTTTCACCAACTAGCCGTCGATTAAGTGGTATTAACTATCTTAGTAGATAAGTACCCCCGGCAGATCTCACATCTGGTTTTCAGGAGTGGGGTTGAGAACTTAAAATCCCCTAATAAAATCTCGAGAGTAGAGTAGTAGAGTAGAGATCTGATTCAGAAAAGAGATTTTTAAGATTTTAAGTCGATTAATATTAAGATAATTTTAAGTTTAAAATAAATTAGAAAAAAGTTTAGAAACATGGATAGAGATAGGGAAGAACCTCCGCGAGCTACGTTAGCTGGTAATCCAATAACTTTAGGCGGTTTGGGTGGAATGATTCCCTTATTGCCAGTATTTTCGGGAGATATAAAAGGTCCAAAAATATCTGAATTCTTTGATACATTAGCGGATGTGACTAGAGTGGCAGCATGGTCAAAGTCCCAGATGCTGGCTGTTGCCAAATTGAAATTAACTGGTATCGCCAGGGAATTCGTGAGAAAGGATAGGCGGATTAAAGAAATGAAGACTAACAAACACTTTGTTATTGTTTTAATCTCTTCTTGTAAGGCGTTTTGAAACCAAAACTAAGAAGAAAATACTTGTGGCAATTTTAATTTCTTGTATTCAATGGACGATTTCTCTCCCTAGGCTTGCAGTCTTACTGCGTAAGTTTGAACATATGAAATGTCAGATACAATCCTTTTACTTGATTTTGTTCCTATCAAAACCTAAAAGAAACGAGACAACAGTTAAGAACGAAACGATCAAGGTACTCATCGCCATCGAGATCAGAACCAGCCCTTCCCTCTGGAATTTTCCTTTCGAAAAGTCTTTATATCTTTTTGGATGAATGATGAGACGACTCTAAACTTTCTCTGGAATGAGTCCTTGGATATGATTTATATTTTGCTATTCGTGGAAGTCTTAGAGAAGATGGAATACATTCCTTTCATCAGATGATGTGGAATACGTCTCCCTTCTATGGGAAATGCAAGCCTTCTTTATGTATATCATCCTTGTCTTCATTGGAGAGAGAGACTCTTGTTCCTGATCGTTTGGGTATGTGAAGAAAGAATGCCTTGCTCGTCAAAATTGAAATCTAAATTACTTCCCCAGGTTGAGTTTTAAATACATCCTGCGATATATTCTTTAATGACTCCAGACCACCAAATTGCCTTTCTCTTGCTATTCCTGTTAATTTTAATCTGGTCACTACCAGCCCCTCTTCTAAAGGGAGAGATGACTGACTATTTGGATCCCATAATAAAATATCCAACGACAAACATTCAAGATGCATCATTTTTATGGATCCACTCGAAGGAAGATCACCTATATAAACAGGAAAGAAACATGTTAAACACCTCAATTGATAATAATAATTACAAAAGGGGTCATCTGTGACAGAAAATTCTTAAAACTATCGATCTCTCTATACAGCTCTTCTATTCCGTTTACACATCTGTTTATAAATGTATATGGGTTTAAGGATCCACTTGAAGGAAGATCACCTATATAAACAGGAAAGAAACATGTTAAACACCTCAATTGATAATAATAATTACAAAAGGGGCATCTGTGACAGAAAATTCTTAAAACTATCGATCTCTCTATACAGCTCTTCTATTCCGTATACGCATCTGTTTATAAATGTATATGGATTTAAGGATCCACTTGAAGGAAGATCACCTATATAAACAGGAAAGAAACATGTTAAACACCTCAATTGATAATAATAATTACAAAAGGGGCATCCGTGACAGAAAATTCTTAAAACTATCGATCTCTCTATACAGCTCTTCTATTCCGTATATGCATCTGTTTATAAATGTATATGGGTTTTTCTCAAAGAAGAAAGAGGAGAAGAGCAAACACTTATGTATGTGATGTCACACGAGGAGCTTCAAGACATTTTCATGTAAAGACCTAACTTTATTTGAAGAATTTTGTTTATATATATATATATTTGTGTATAGTTATCTCCATTTTTTTTTCGATTCATTTATTTGGGAGCCTAACCAGATTCACTACCTGGTACCAAGCACATGCTTTTTGGAACACTTTTCAAAACAAAAAAAAAAAAATAGGGAGAAAATTTATGACCTTTCAAGGAAAACAACGAAGGTGTACTATTGTTATTAATTCTTAAATAAATCATATTAGCAATTAAGGAGGAACAGTGTTTTACAGGATCGGCACTGGTTTCCTGCGATTACAGATGATAAACAAATGACTATCTTTGAGGAACGACTTAAGTGAATTTCTGAAGATATGGGAGTACCTTTTACTGATGACTTTCTCCAGTGAGAAGAATACGTTCCCATTGTTCAATTGATGTAATGGAGTTATCATGTGGTCGAGAGGAAAACTAATGTTTCTGCCTCTTCTTCCAAATTTTAGAAAGACGTTTGGAGAAAAGAAAGCAGAAAAACGATTAATCTCATTCCGAGTCAATCTCATACATCATCCTCGTATATAACTTTGTCGAAATGTTGTTGACATATATTGATATTATTTTTTTGAAATTCAAGGAGAGAGAAACCTCCCAAAATCGATTTGTTCCATTTCGACTTCAATACTAATCTCTCAATTTAAATATCGGTATTGCCAAAGTCATCGTTTCTGATTTCTTCATTGTCGTAAGTCATACTCTCTTAAAGAGACCAATTAGGTGTCACTAATATTTTTTCCCAATAATTCTCCCTCGATTATTTCTAGAAGTTTTGTCTTCTTCAACGTCGCCTATTATTCTTAATTTTATTTCAAAATTGCTGCGCAATGCCTGTTAATCTTTTATCTCAAATCCAAATATCCTACCCGCCAACCTATGATTTTGTCCAGTGAAATTGTGAAAGAGTGATCAGACTAATCTAAATCCAATTTAATTTCTCAAGTTAATAATTACCTGGGAGGTAAAAAGATTTTATAGGGCAACATATCATTTCTGTTCATCTATATCTCTAGTTTATAAGTTAGTATTAATAGTAATGTGAGATGGAAATTTAAGAATATATACCCCACTCAAATAGATAGTCTAAGGGGATTAGAATAGAAACGAGGTCATCTGTAGAATAATTTAGATGTAAGACTTAGAGTAATAATAACTGAGAGAGAGAGAGACATTAAGAAAATGAAATTGTCTAACATACTACCTTATAATGAAAAACTTTTATGTACCTATGTGATGATAAACTACATCCTCAACTCTTAAAATGTTTTAAATCCATTCAGCCTCATATCTTGAAATACGAAAGTTCAGGTTGATTGGTTCGGTGATGTTCTCGCGAAACATTAAGGGAGAAAAACATTACTTCTCCTCACTAGTGCACGGGAAATTATGAACTTCTAAAAGTGTCTCCCGATTGAAAGACGACAACCGTAGACCAATGAGATTGTTACACTCTCAACGAATCTCCAAACATCTGTGTTTCATAAAACTTTCAGCAAACATGTTCCAGATGTGTGACAGATGTTTGAAAGAACAATGAAACTTTGGTGACTTCTCCACCATTTTCTCTAATTGTTTTTCGGACAGAGGTAAAAAGTTTCCTAAATTCCCATAAGGAACTTATTTCAAGTGCACACTCCACTCCAAGTTATTATTAGATACACTCGTCGAAACCATCCGTACGTTCAACAAACTACGAACTATGTCAACTTTTTACCTTCATGTAAAGGACAATGAAATAGGTTAATTATGTTAATCTTAATATTTTAATTGCAAATTTGTTTATTTTTATCAATGCATTTGAATTTGATTTATATATATATATTGTATACTTTTAGATTTTTGATTTGTTTAATGAGATTTTCAGAGAGAGAGAGAAATTTGAGCTTATGTAATAGGGTGAAAAATCACGCCTCATTTAAATTTAGTGTGATTTTTGAAGATAAGAGAGTAGTGTGAGATCCGAATAACCCTGGGTCTAAAATAATAATTTAAAAATAATATTAAAATTTTGTCATAAAATATTCTTTCCTTTTGATGGAAAAGTAACATTTTTCTAGCATGGGAAAACAGCTAGGAGAGTCACTTCCTTTGACGGAAGTATGAGCATCCTCTGTTTTTCCCTTAACTGCTAAAAATCTTGCTTTGATGGAAACTGTTTACCCCTGATTTCTACCCCTTCCCATCCGTCCACGTGGGAAAATCCGAATACAATGATTGGTCGTAAATGGGAAGATATCGGCGAAGTTCAGACGAATTCGGGGAGTTCTTCGGCAGATTCGAGAGTGACGAGACTCCACTCATTTGCTCTCTAAGGCCAACATCCTTAAGAGTTCGTCCTTTAAGATCAGTGAGTGGAAAGGACTCCACACATATATGCCAGCAGACCAACACCATCGTCATACCCTGTCAAGTTAATCCTAAGAAAACTATGACGTTCCTTCGTCGAATAAGAAGACGACACTGCCAATTAAGACACTGCCAAGTAAACAGGTCGTATGTTTAGGAATAAATTGTGAGCTCTCTCTCTCGACCTGGTATAGGCTAAGAATAGATTTTCCTCCAGTCGCGATTGATTTGATTATTATTATTATTTTTTGATTGACTGTTTTGGATTTTTGATTATTTCTTATTTTGTATTAGTATTGTTTATTTTGTTTATTAAATTCTCTATATTTTGTTAAGAGATGTTTCTGGATTATTTCCTGAATCAGATCGACAGCATAAATTTAATGTGTGTTAATCCGCGTTTAAAATACAGTGGTACCTCAGGATACGAAATTAATCCGTTCTGAAACTGAGATCGTATCATGAAAATGTCGTAAGGTGGATCATTTTTTCCCATACAATTACATGTAAAACCAAATAATTCGTTCCAACGCGAAAAACATACTCAAATTAAAGCCAAGTAATACATTAAAAAAAATAACTGTAGTAAGAAAAACAAATGAAAAATGCAAACTAATGTAACGTCGTATGGTGAGTTTTTGTTCGTATCGTGGAGCAAAATTATGTTCGAATTTCATGTCGTATCCTGAAAATTTCGTATGCTGGGGCGTTTGTAACCTGAGGTACCACTGTAAATGATTAACTGGTGTCGGGACCCTGACATAAGGAAGAAGGTGAATTCGCCATCACCAACTTCCGCTCTAAATTATAATTTAACAGTAAAGCCCTCCACACTTGTTTCCCAAGTTTGGGAAAGGCCATTCTTGTGGACGAATGAGACTAGTTTCACCAACTAGCCGTCGATTAAGTGGTACTATCTATCTTAGTAGATAAGTACCCCCGGCAGATCTCACACATTTTAGTAACAAAAGTTTAAGCTGTGTAATTTTATTTATAATTTTAATGTCAAATTAATTTGTTGTACCAGGAAGGCACTTATCCTCTATGAGACATTGCCTTTTCTTCTTTGAAATAAATAAATCTCATTACATCATATAATTTCAGGTTTTTCTTTATAGCTTTTTCTTTACTTGTAAAATTTTTTAAAAGATATCAATTCTATTGAAAAATCTGTTCTGCTCTTCACTCATTTTACTTCCAAATTACTGTAAATCAATCAAATATTATTATTTACAGATACTAACAATTTGTTGAAAAATATTAATCTATTTACAAATTTTACTTTCTACCACTTATTTTTATATAAAACATATTCAAATTTTAAAACCCATGATGATTTTGTGGTTTAAAAAGCATAAGGAATGAAATATTTCACATCTCAATTTATTCATCTACTGTATATTGTAAAATAATTTATTTATATAGACAATTGGAATTAAGTAAATCACATAGATTAAATAAAATTAATTTTGATGCATTCAAGTAATTATCCTTTTAGTAGTACAATGCAATTTTGAAAAAAGGCAGCATCCTCTCATAAATTAATTTGATAAAACATTAATTAGTAACAATGATTATCATTCAAAGTTATTGACAACTTTATTGAATATTTTTTTACTTCATTTGATAAAAATAAACAAGTTTTTCTTATGAAAAATATTTTATTCAGAAAACCAAATATATTTTAAATAAAATTACAACTTATTTCTTCCACTCATAACTGAGACTGAATATTGGTAAAAATATTTTAAAAAAGACTTAAGCATCAATTAGCATGCATCAGTGTCAGAGAATAAAACAAACCTAAAGTAATGGAATTTACTGGCCTTTGCACAAGTTAATACAAATACTATGATCAGAGACAAACACAATCATGTCAGAGATGACTAAAATCACTTTAGAAATTCACAATAACATTTTAGGAAAGTACTGAAATACAGATGCAAAGAAATTACAGTATATTAAAATAAAAGGAGAATTTTTTATTGATCTCTCGGACTGGATGCCACTCCCAGATTAATTGTTAACAAAAGATCATTCTATTCAATTTCCATACCAAAAATAATTTTTTTTGATTTCGATATACAGTGATACTTGGATTTTCATTGATAATCTATCTGAAAACAATCGGCAAAATCCAAAACTGAGGCAATTATTTCCATATGAATCAATGTAAATCCAATTAATTTGTTCTAGACACTCCAAAATACATACCAAAAACACATTTTATAGAGTGTTTAATACTAAAAACAATAAGAAATTAATATAAAAGACTAATGTAAAGAATAAATAACATTTAACATGTCATCTGTTCAACATCTTCAATTGTTTGCAATCTCTGTTTCATTAGCACATTCATGACTTTTGCTACATTAGCCTCCTTTGTTGCTTCCTTTTTCACCATAATGGATCTTACCATGGATGGTGACTTCCCATACATGCAGTCAATTTCAGCAATCTTAATGCCACTCTTGTATTTTTCAACGATTTCCTTCTTCAACTCAATTGTATTCCTGGCCTTCTTCTTCGAAGGGCTGCGGGCTCTGAAAACTTTCTTTGCTCCCATAATGGAGCTAAAAGGAAAGAAAAGCAATGGAATTACTTGGCTAGATGCGCGGGGTAATGTTCACACAATGAGAGAAAACACCAAACTGAGCAGGAAAGCACATGGGTTGCCCTTTTTCCGCAAAATTAGCGGCAAGGTCACGTTGACATGCCGATGAAATCCAAGACAAATTTTTCACCAAAAAAAAAAAAAAAAAAAAAATTTGTTNACCAAAGCCATCATAGTCAAACTTCTACACAGAATAAATGTGCTCTTTAACACTATCCCTCAAAGTTCCAGACTTCAATATACACTCATTCTATCCCTTGATCTCTTGTCTTCTGTCAGCACAGAACAAATGCCTGTCTGTTTGTTCAGCACACTGGGTCATTATCACTCTTTATCAATTGGAAGGATTCTTTTGTAGCATGTGTTTCCTATTACTGTTTCTATTTCACCATGTATGTTCTTCAGTCCTGTTTTGTACCTGGCCACTTTCATTGGCCCTTTTGTACCTTTTTTCCACCCTCCCATGTTGAACCCCTCTCAAAAGTTTTTATTAGATTATCCACTAGTTCTCCCATAACTGTCAATAAGTCAACTCCCTAATACAGTCTAGCTCCTTATCAGTATCAAGACAGCTTGAGCAATACAGTAGAGCGTCGTTTATCCGAATCAATTGGGGAATGGGGTTGTTCGGATAACTGATTATGTACAAAAAAATATATTAACCTATCCCATGTTGAAATTTTTCTCCGTTGCGTATCGCTTCGTGTTGAATTTTCGTCGATGTTAAGCCTAACAAAAACTTTTTAAAATAATAATCATGGCTATTGTATCGTTAAAAATTATTCTTTATTTCTTACAAACAAAATAAATATATTGAAAAATATAAAAACCAAAAATATATACTTTAGAAGATGATCTACTATCAAAAACGTTCGATTCAACACGACACACAGTCCTCAGAAAAACATCACACAATAGTTCCAGTGCTGTCAGCTAAAACACACACACCAACAAAAAAAAAAATATTGGAGTAGCCCAAGATATAGCCAAAGATTGCAGCGCCACAGCACTAGCAAAAATTTAAATTTGCCGACTGGAATGCTTTCGGATAACTGACTTTCGGATAAACGACGCTCTACTGTACATATATGCATGCCTTAAATACTAGTACCTTAAAATGGAAAGTCTGAGACAAAAATTTTTATGTAATAAAATTTGTTTTCTGAATAAAAATTATAAATTAAAAATAATTGTTATAAAAACAATTTAGTAGACTAAAAATAGAATTATATAATTTTCACAAATTCTGAAATGATTATCAAAGAAATGTTTCAAGAAAATCATAATCAGATCTTTATAAGGAATAAAAGAATTCTTCAGCTTTTCTTAATATTACATATCTAATATAAAACTATATTGACTTCACTAACTAAAATAAAGCATTTGAGTAGAAACAGACTTTGTACTGAAAAATGAAATGATACAACTGAAGGGCGCTATTATGAATGCATTACAAGGAAATCCAGATATCTCAAAAAAGTTCAACCCTTGGCACCTTATTGAACACCAATGTTTAAGCAGCCAATTAACTTGCTCTGCCTACTTTCAATGTTTGCTCTGCATTATTTTAAATTACAATATTTCCATTTGGCTTATTATTGATTATTGGGCTTCAATTTGAAAAAAATTGTAGACCTATTAATTCCCACTGTCATCCATCTGTCCTCCCTTAATCTTGAGAACAGTGTTAGATAGATGAAACTTGAGACCAGATATGGAAAGCTTAGGGACTCCAATTAACTATACAGATGACTAGACTAATTAAAAAATGACTAGAATCACAAAGGAACTGAAAAAAGAGATTGTTGAGAAATATGAAGGTGGCATGCGTGTTCGAGATTTAACTGTTGCATACCGTATTCCGTGAACAACAATATCAGCAATCATGAAAATAAAGACATTATTAAATCTGCTAACATTTCAAAAAGGGTTAAATCAATTTGTAAACATTAGATCATGTTGAGAAATTGCTTTTGCTTTGGATAACTGAAAAACAGTGTGCTGGCGACAGTGTATCAGAAGCAATTATTTGCAAGAAAGCTAAAAAGATATATGCTGATCTCATGAAAATTCAAGTAGGAACTAGCCAGGAAAGTGAGGTGTTTAAAGCCAGCCGTTTTTTTACATGAGAATGGATTAATCATTTACAAAAGTTACAAAAGTTAACGGATTACAAAAGTTCAACCAGCACACTATGTGGAACTAAACCATAAAGTGTCCCATCAGAAATTGAAATGCCAACTTAAGTTTTAAAAAGTTCAAAATCATGCATACTTTATATTCCACCAGCTTACTAAATAATTACATGAAACGTTTTAATAAATGAACATCTTTACATCATCTCATAATGCAACTCTCTATGTATTCAAAATGTTCTCAATTTCTCTGAAGTTGAAACACTCCCTTTTTGATGATTTATAAATTTTGATTTTTTTTAAAAGATGCAAGTCTGCAATATTCCATATGGGCCAGATAATCTTGGACCTTACCATCCTATCTTCACCTCTGTTTCCACAGCAAATGTCACCAAAGCCATCATAGTCAAACTTCTACACAGAATAAATGTGCTCTTTAACACTATCCCTCAAAGTTCCAGACTTCAATATACACTCATTCTATCCCTTGATCTCTTGTCTTCTGTCAGCACAGAACAAATGCCTGTCTGTTTGTTCAGCACACTGGGTCATTATCACTCTTTATCAATTGGAAGGATTCTTTTGTAGCATGTGTTTCCTATTACTGTTTCTATTTCACCATGTATGTTCTTCAGTCCTGTTTTGTACCTGGCCACTTTCATTGGCCCTTTTGTACCTTTTTTCCACCCTCCCATGTTGAACCCCTCTCAAAAGTTTTTATTAGATTATCCACTAGTTCTCCCATAACTGTCAATAAGTCAACTCCCTAATACAGTCTAGCTCCTTATCAGTATCAAGACAGCTTGAGCAATACAGTAGAGCGTCGTTTATCCGAATCAATTGGGGAATGGGGTTGTTCGGATAACTGATTATGTACAAAAAAATATATTAACCTATCCCATGTTGAAATTTTTCTCCGTTGCGTATCGCTTCGTGTTGAATTTTCGTCGATGTTAAGCCTAACAAAAACTTTTTAAAATAATAATCATGGCTATTGTATCGTTAAAAATTATTCTTTATTTCTTACAAACAAAATAAATATATTGAAAAATATAAAAACCAAAAATATATACTTTAGAAGATGATCTACTATCAAAAACGTTCGATTCAACACGACACACAGTCCTCAGAAAAACATCACACAATAGTTCCAGTGCTGTCAGCTAAAACACACACACCAACAAAAAAAAAAATATTGGAGTAGCCCAAGATATAGCCAAAGATTGCAGCGCCACAGCACTAGCAAAAATTTAAATTTGCCGACTGGAATGCTTTCGGATAACTGACTTTCGGATAAACGACGCTCTACTGTACATATATGCATGCCTTAAATACTAGTACCTTAAAATGGAAAGTCTGAGACAAAAATTTTTATGTAATAAAATTTGTTTTCTGAATAAAAATTATAAATTAAAAATAATTGTTATAAAAACAATTTAGTAGACTAAAAATAGAATTATATAATTTTCACAAATTCTGAAATGATTATCAAAGAAATGTTTCAAGAAAATCATAATCAGATCTTTATAAGGAATAAAAGAATTCTTCAGCTTTTCTTAATATTACATATCTAATATAAAACTATATTGACTTCACTAACTAAAATAAAGCATTTGAGTAGAAACAGACTTTGTACTGAAAAATGAAATGATACAACTGAAGGGCGCTATTATGAATGCATTACAAGGAAATCCAGATATCTCAAAAAAGTTCAACCCTTGGCACCTTATTGAACACCAATGTTTAAGCAGCCAATTAACTTGCTCTGCCTACTTTCAATGTTTGCTCTGCATTATTTTAAATTACAATATTTCCATTTGGCTTATTATTGATTATTGGGCTTCAATTTGAAAAAAATTGTAGACCTATTAATTCCCACTGTCATCCATCTGTCCTCCCTTAATCTTGAGAACAGTGTTAGATAGTGAAACTTGAGACCAGATATGGAAAGCTTAGGGACTCCAATTAACTATACAGATGACTAGACTAATTAAAAAATGACTAGAATCACAAAGGAACTGAAAAAAGAGATTGTTGAGAAATATGAAGGTGGCATGCGTGTTCGAGATTTAACTGTTGCATACCGTATTCCGTGAACAACAATATCAGCAATCATGAAAATAAAGACATTATTAAATCTGCTAACATTTCAAAAAGGGTTAAATCAATTTGTAAACATTAGATCATGTTGAGAAATTGCTTTTGCTTTGGATAACTGAAAAACAGTGTGCTGGCGACAGTGTATCAGAAGCAATTATTTGCGAGAAAGCTAAAAAGATACATGCTGATCTCATGAAAATTCAAGTAGGAACTAGCCAGGAAAGCGAGGTGTTTAAAGCCAGCCGTTTTTTTACATGAGAATGAATTAATCATTTTTACATTACTTCTTATGGGAAAGGTTGGTTTGGTATACGTCCTACTCGGTATAAGTCCAAACATCAGGAACCGATTAAGGTCGTATACCGAGGTTCCACTATATACGAACTTCCACTCTAGACTGGAAGTCACATGATTTTAATTCAAAAATTTTCCCCAGAACAGAATTACACAGATGACCAGCATGACTCTGTTGCTATGAAAAAAAGTATGATGTACAGGGGCATGACACTGTTAGTATGAGGTGCAAGTACATGTTTTAAATTAAATTAATTGAAAATATGATTAAAATGCAACCCAGCACTGTAATGATGTCACAATAAATAATTGCTTGTTCTTTATTAAGTTTTTTGTTATTTATAATCATTTAATCTATATGCAATAAAACTTCAATTTAGTGTCACTATTTGTTCATCTCTGGCATTGGCACTAAACTGAATATAGTACTACATTTAAAATCCTCAAACAGTAAGAATTATATTTAATAAATATAGGTAAGATCTAAAGACAGGTTTGAGAATTTGAAGTCACATGATTTGGTGATAACAATATCACTCGTAATGCAAAATTATATAAGTAATAATTCAGATAATAAAGGATTCTCTATTTAATACAGTAGAACCTCCATTATCCGGATTTTCGATTATCCGGATTTTTCCTTATCCGGACTACCTTCATCCCCAATTACTCCGGATAATCGAGGTTCTACTGTATTTATTTTTAATATTACCGATATGTCATCGAAAAGAAAACGTGTATTATCATTAAAAGACAAATTAAAGTATTTGTTTCGATTATCCGGATTTTTCCTTATCCGGACTACCTTCATCCCCAATTAGTCCGGATAATCGAGGTTCTACTGTATTTATTTTTAATATTACCGATATGTCATCGAAAAGAAAACGTGTATTATCATTATTNGACGAAAAAATTTTACTCGTCATAAAACGATAAATAGTTTGTCAAATTTTTATTCATAAAAATGCAGTTTCAACTGCTTTTTATTTTATAAAATCCGTCTTCTTGCGCCACCAGAGGGCCTTTTAAACAATAGGTAGTCTGTTAGCGTTGGTCAGTAGTAGTCCAAATTCAATATGAACGTTTGTTTCTTGAAAATTTGATAACGATTTAAATACAGTATTTACTTTTAATATTACCGATATGTCATCGAAAAGAAAACATGTTATATTATTATTAAAAGACAAATTAAAGTATTTGTTTCGATTATCCGGATTTTTCCTTATCCGGACTACCTTCATCCCCAATTAGTCCAGATAATCGAGGTTCTACTGTATTTATGATCCATTCATAAGCATTGGAATTTTATGAGGGCAATGCTATTTAAATTAATGTATATTGGGTTATTGAGATGAAGTTGTTGATGTATATATGTTACTGTGAAAGACCAAAATTAGAGAATGTCAACACATACAAAATATGTCAGTAAAAGACTGAATATTTGGTTATATTATTATACATTCGAACAATCGCCAGTGTATGTCGACAAGCACAGATAAGCTTTAGTGGAGGTCGAAACAACACCCGAGAAGACGATGTCGACAGAGGCGACAGTCTGTTGCCAAATTCTTCGCCATTTCTTTCTGCTTAAATTGGTGATACCATACGAATACAAGTCCCTGATGTCAACCATGGCCGTACAGATGCTTGAAATGTGTTGGCAGTTGTTGTTGGAATAGAAGACTCCAATTTTTATAAATTATCAAACAAAAATAGTACCCTCAAGCAGCTTTATACCCATAATCATTTCATAATTTGTAAAGAAAAGTTACTTTTCATAGACAAGATTTATTCTCGAGAAATATTGCTAAGAGAAGCATCTGCAACTAATTCGAAAAGTAGAGGGCAAGGCTATACACGCTGTCATTGCAAAAAGAAGTGTTCCATGAATAAATGCAGTTGTAAAAGCAAGGGACTCTTGTGCAATTCAAAGTGCCATAACAGTTTAAGTTGTTGCAATAAATAAGATTGTATAATGTTAATCACATAATTTATGTGTAAGTTTATTATTGTATTATTATCTTTAATGTTTAGAATGTACTGTTCGTTTTAGGTTCAACAGTTTATTTACATGTACTGTTACTTAAGCTTTCTATTAAAAAGTTGCATTTTTGTTTTAATGTAATAAAAATATTTTTATTCAACATTCACCATCAGTGCATGATGAATGTCGACATTTGCCGGTGTAAGTGAGAAATAATGATATTTAGCAAATATTTCGTACATACAATGCTGTGTGAATGCTGACATTTGCCAGAGATTGATCATTCACAATAACATATATATACCATGCTGGGTATTGTATCAGCTGTCTGAGTGCCACATTGGTAGGCTGTGGGCATTGAATACATCCCTAGATGGTGCCTTGAATAACTAATGTATGGTTATATCTAAAGTTCAAAAGTGTCTGGAAGAGAGGTGTCACTTGGAGGTTCCAGGTGGCATAACTGGTCAGTGCACTGCACAGTAAGCAGAGATTGACTCCTACTCTAGGCCAATTCTTTTCTTCCAGACTACTCTAAATTCTAAAATTAAATTTAATTCATAGTTACTACTTTCGTTGAGAAATGGCACCTAAAGCCTTGTTATTCATATTATTCAAAGTTCCAAATTTAACCACTCAGCAGGGCGATCGTGTGGCAGTGGTGAGGGACGACTATAGTCATCAAATTCTTTTAGGGGGTATCACCAAAGACTAGCCTAAAACTACCACTAAAAAAATTCACATAAAAAATGAATTATGTAACAATAAAAAAAAAGACTTTTCTTTACTAGACATAACTGTTTACAAAATCTTTTTCCGAAACAGTAATGAGAAAAAACACATGGAAATATACTTTAAAAATTTCAAAGGTTTATTCTCCACTACTGGGAGTAGAACCATACTCGACTAATCTACTGTTGAAAGGTTAATATTTGTAGCTTATTGTGTGCCCGATTAATATGGTTGTTGGTTGGTTGATTATTCTTACATATTGGGTTATTGAGGAGTTGTTAAAAAAATAATTTTTCATAAACACAGAGTTTTAGATGAATAGAAACTAACCTCAATATTTCATCTTTTGAACAATTTGTGAAAAGTAACCCACATTGACCTTTCAATTTTTCACTGATTTTATAAAGATTATCTCTATATTCTTCTTCAGGTGTCCTTCCAAGTGCTCTTGCCATAACTCTATTCTTTCCAAAGAAGAATCTAAATATTCGTTAAATAAACTGATTAGACATTGGTTTTTAATTTGATGATGATGAAATAGTACTCATTTAAATCACCTGCTATGTTTCCATTCTTCCCGGACATCTTTTAGAGTATTATTTCTCATATTGCGAACAGAAAAGAGGACTACACGAGCATAACTGTCAACACATTTTTGAATCTAAAACGTACATAAAATAGATATTTTTAATTCATATTACTTAAGATTATTCAATCCATATAAAAACTTATATCAAGTTCATATATTACAAATTAAATAATAATTATATTTTACTACAAATATTCAAAACTATTCCCTATATGATAAACAAATTGAGAAATTAATTAATTGTTCAATGAAAGACATAATCCTGCTACTCAAACAACTTTGAGTTTCAAATATGCATGATCCCAAAAAACAACATCAAAAATTAGTAATTCTTCATTCTTTACATAAAAAAAAATATATTGAGTCAATTTACATCATCTTTTTATAATCAGAACTCAATATTTTCATAAATTTAAAATATTACCATAATATGATGTGTTTAAAAGTCAATTGATGGTTATGCAATGACGTGTGTTTTCTGCTGATTTTAACTTTCAACAATAAACTCATCCAACAGTATTTCCTTTGTCTTACCAAGAGTTTTTACAAAAACATGATAAAACCTTCGCTGGCTTCAGACATTCATCTACTGTCACAATTTTCTCAAACAACCAAAGGTATGTATGGTTCACATTTGGTTCTCTCCCATTTATTGTCTGTACATCAATCCACACTTAATTAACTGATGTATCAATTACTTTTTTATTTAAAAACTGATACAAATATGATAATTCCTTCCTCTTTGTGTGTCTCAGACAAATATTTAAAAACAAAATGTTCATGTCATATACTGTACTAGTATTTTATAGTGAATAAAAACTGGGCAATAAACACTCAAATCCTTGTCATTGGATTTGAGAGTTTATTGCTACATTTACCTACATCACCTACATTAACATTTTTTCTATGTTATTTTTTTTGAGGTTGTTTTAGCTTTATTATAATTATAATTATAATATAATCTATACAGAATACACTAAGGCAAAATCTGTTTCCAATTCTTATGATATTTGCACTTGAATTACATTTAGCTTAATGAAAATTAGTCCTACTGCATCTATTTTGCTGTTTAATTTCATTTAAAATAATTAAAAGCAAAAATATTCCAAAGTTTGCTCTTGCCTTATTGACACTCCCCCTGCCATTCTGGTTATTGAACTTTCCCTTGTCTAGTATAAAAATGTTTCTAAAAATAACTTAATTGATTGACATTCTTTCATTGATTTTATGTTATTAATAGAAGGATTATTGTAAATTAAATTTTAGTCAGGATGACCAATGTCAATTAAGCAAAGAACTCTTACAATGGGAAAAAAATAAAAGCTACATTTGATTAAATGTTATCAACTTAATTTGCATGCAAAAATGAATATTTGATTGTGAAGGTAGTTATACAATTAATGTTGTATACCATGAAATTTTATGTCTTATATAAATAAATTTTATTTTCCCTATTTATTTGTAATTTAACCCCCTGTTGCTCCCAAACTGATCTGCCTATGCATGAATTCCAAACTGCATATTAGTGTACATATTTGTCAAAAGTGTGGCTTAAAAATTTTATTTCAGTTTGCAGGGTATACACCAGTTTGAATTATACACTGCTGCAGGTTACATGCATAACATTATGGTAAGCACAAAATAATAAAAATCCAAATATTATTACTACTTTATAGGGAGTGATACATTTACATTTTCAAAATCTGAAAGCAATTTATGGTTATAAATTATATATAATAATTATAATAATGAAAGATACATTGAATGAAATCTTACTTCTTCTATCAAATGCTGCTTCATTTCTAAACCTTTCTTTCTTGTTTTGGTAAGAGTAACTGTAAAAACATTTCAAAAAAATATTTACTATAAATTATTATGTAAAAAGTTATTTTAAAGGATAATTTATTGTTATATTTTAGATTATTATATCAAAAGTTGAATTACATATAAGTATTATATGTAAATTATTTAGCTGTAAAATCAATACACATTCTATAAAACTTTGATCCAAAAGATAAGACTCTCTTAAACTTTATGATTTCTCATTAATAGAGATTAATTAAAACATAATGAAGATTCAGGTGCTTCATTCCTTCTCAATAAGTAGATGTTTCACTAGCATTCATTTTAAAATATTGATGATCTTACAACAGTTATGGTTATATGAAAGAAAAGAATTATTTTTGATGAACAAAATATTTTATACTAAAGAAATGGAAAAATGCATGAGGTCCTTACTGTACAGTTAGATTAGAAAGAGAAATCTCAGAGAAACAAATTCTATGATGATGATGTTTCTAATTGCATTCAATACTTCATTTTTGGAGTGAAAACTTGTCATTTTGTTTTAGTGTAATACATAATGATATAAATAAGGTAGTACAATTGCAGATGTGCACAACTACATGTGGAGCATCAGTCAAGGCGATCAATCTCTCACACCTCAGTACTCAGTAGGGGTGATCCCCAACACTATATGACATCAAGTAATCCACAAACAGTCAAGTGGGCTACTTCAAGTTGGTATAGTTGTGTGCACTAAATAGTTAAATGCGATAGTTTTTGTGGAGTGCAACTGGCAATTACATGTGGCTTAATTCAGGGGCTATAACTCACAAAGGGTCACATTTAGAGGTATGGTTCCTTTGACTTTTCTGCTCCTATGGACATGCTCTATAGTTGTGTCAAGGTCCCAACAGTGTCATTCACTTCAGTGCACAACTACATGTGGAGCATCAGTCAAGGCAAGCAATAACAAGCTTTGATGATGCAGAGCATGGAGAATAGGCAGTAGCACTGGTTCAAGGTAAAAACAATTTTCAGTCAGTAGAAGTTAATGCATTTATCATTTGTTATAGGCACTGATTGCCATGCCTATAACATAACTTGCTTGCAAGCATGATGTCCACAAGCAAGATGGCAACTGAAACTGCTACCATTGGGTTCTATATTTGAAGACGATATCTGGGAAATAGTTGGCTGTCAGACTTTCCTTTGTTCTTTAATGATAAATATTGCTAGAATGTCTGATAACTGCACTGTACTGATTGTTAACTCACAAAGGGCCACATTTAGAGGTATGGTTTCTTTGACTTTTGCTCCTATGGACATGCTCTACAGCTGTGTTAAGGTTCCAACAACATCATTCACATCTGCAATCTTCCCAATAATGTTACAAATATGAATGTGAGTTAAGTACTGTGTTTTGGAAATGTCTACAAATACGTTTCTTTAAAAAAATTAAAAACGACCCCATGTACCGATTCTATATAATTACCATTTGTTACTTGGTGAAAGCAAAAATTCTTATAAACTTCTATTCAATATTAAATACAGTAATACAAATGATGGTAAAATTATAGTAAAGCGAATTACGAATTCACTAACGAAGTTCAAATTGCTCATTAGATATTTTAACTTAGATTTTTCTAAAAATTAATATTTATTAAATAGTATAGCAGTTATATTCCTCTTTTCAACCTTCCAAATTATTTTAAACGAAAATGATCAAATCTTACTTTGTCTATTTCTTTTGGATTTCGGCATGTTTAACAAATTACACGAAAAATAGATTTAGTATGAAACACGTGTGTTCTATTAATTTAAACCAACACTAGAGGGCGGACATATGACAAAAATCAATGTTAACAGTATTTTATTTTTAATATTTATTTTTCCTAATAAAGTTAAATAATGCATTTGCAAAAAATTTTTAAATGTAAATTTTTTTTCACGTTTTTTATAAGTGAAAATTGTTAAATTAATGAAGAATTGTAGGCCGAACTTAGCATCGGCTTGCCGCTATGGAGCCCGGAATCGAGTCCAAGATACGATTATCTAAACTTTCACGATGCCACAATTACAGTCAAACCTCGATTTTCGAACGCCTCATTTTTCGAACAATTCGCTTCACGAACTGAATTTCGAACTCATAATTGCTCCGGTTTCCGAACAAACCACTCGGCAAGATCCGACCACAAATTAGAAAAGCATAGATGGTCTTCTTATATTAATTAAAGAAAGTCGACCACCCGATCAATCAATGACAGGACTACCAATTCAGAAGTAGTGGTGCCGAGATCGCCAGACGTCATTAGTCGTCACGACACGAATCATCGATGACGTTGCTATTTAAAATAGATTTCAATACGCATGCGGGAAAGATACTATTTTCGTTTTTCGGTACACTCTGCAGTTAAATCAAATTAATTACTGTAATAAAAACCGCGTTAATTGATATTTACGTAATATAAATGGAATTCAAGAATTTGTGTTTAAATATGCTTAAGTTAAATTAGATAACAAAAGTTTATTAATATACTGTATATTATAATATTAATATTTATTTATCAGCTTTAAAGCAAGAGTGGCAAACATTTTTGAAATCAAGAGTACGCTCGGTTTACTAAATGACGTAATTGGTGTTTGCTGATTACATTCCCATACAAAAATTATTTTACATTGTATTGATTTTTCTTCTGCAACAACTTTTAATTGTATATTTGAATTTTTTTGCGGAACACTTAAAGTGTCTTCGCGAAGCAACCGTGTTCTGCAGACCACGGATTAAGTACCACGGGTTTATATAAAGCTCCTCTTAGTGCTCACAGAGCGGAGAGAGTCTCCATATAAACGAGAGAGAGAGAGAGCGGAGAGAGTTATAAAAAAATACACGTGATAATTAATAATTCATTAAAAGTTTTTTAAACAAATTTAATATTTTATATTATAATATTTATTCAATAATAAATTAGAATATACATATCACTAAATATATAATAATTTCATAAAATAAATCGTCTCCAAAATAAAGCTTTCAAATGACACTAGGTGGCGAAGTTGCGTCATCATTTGCAATTTACACGTGTGTTGGTGGTTTGATAGTTTTGTGAACAAATCTGAATTTCAGTATGGAATATCTTTCTCCTGGTGATTGTACAACAGAACAGGGAAATATGTAAGCTATAATAAAATTTATAATTTTTATAATAATGGCCCTTAAAGAAAGGTTATAACTCACTTAAATTTACCCTAGTTTTAAAGATTCGAAAGAATTAATAGGATTGTTGGTTAAACTACCCCCAATGGCGGCGCTTCGGTTAGGTTAGATTAACTATATTTTTATTTTGTTCAAGAACTACCGTGAATCAATAATTACTGACTTTAGACACTCGGCGGCCTGCCGGTGGCTCCCCTCCGGGAGGAGTCCGTCGGGAACACAAACAGTCGGAAGCGCCTCCATTGGGGATACCTAGGTACACTTTAACCACACATATATGTATGTAGATATAATTAATATAGCAAGGGTATAAAACCATAAAAGACTAACCAAATTTTGCAGTTTTTTAATAATGCATTTGGACTTTTAATAAATAGTAAATTTTTGGTTAGTCCAAGTTCCAAATCCCATTTTTTGAAAATTATAGTTTCACAGTTAGTCACTGGTTATATAACCATGATTTAAATCAGTGTTTCTCAACCTCTGACGAATCGTCGCTCCCTTCAATAAAACCGTTACGTACTATTGCCCCCTTCACTTCAAAATTCCAATGCCGAGGGCCAAGGCTAATGCCAAATTCGTACTGCATTGAATAGACTAATGAGTAGTATAATGTTATTTGTTTAATTATTGTATGATATAACGAATAAAATATCTAACTATTCTTAATACAGTGGAACCACGGTTAACAAACGTAATCCATTCCATGAGTCCATTTGTTAACCGAAGCAATTTTTCTCATAGAAATTAATGCAAATACAATTAATCTGTTCTAGCTGTCAGTATTTTTGTAATTTTATTTGTAAAATGGGTTTTTTTTGATTCTTTTCAAAAAAACAAGACAAACTTTTGCATCAACCCAATATAATTTAATATCCACATGTTAAAAGCAAAAACACTATTGTTAAGTCAGACCAAAGTTCAAAGAGAAGTAAGGAAAAAAACTGTACTGTAGTTGTCAAAACGAACGCGGCGAAAAAACGAATGACGTAACGGATCAGGTGGAATGTCTGCGGCGAAGATGAAACTCTGACAGAAGCAGTGATAAGCAGTTGATCTAGGTTAAATTTTCGAAAAGGGGAACGATTTGACAGGTATAAAAACATCATGTACGATCATTAAAGTTCTAAAATGACAGATAGCAGAAATAATAGGCTAAATTATGAGTGAAAGGCTTATAGGTTTATCAACAATCTCCGATCAGAATCGACGAACAGGTGTCAAATAAACGCCTTGGAACAAACCTTTCTCGTGACCTGATCTGGTTTCGGTTTTCCCCTGGAGACAAAGAAGAAAACAATCAAGAAGCAAGGAATGGGACGCAGGACTAATTGTAAGGTGAGATTCAAGGAAGAAATACTAGAATCTCAAGGTCAAAATGCAGTTTTCTTAAAATTCTATGGCGATTAATCTGTGTTGTCTTCATCTGGATTAAGCCTGAAGTCGTGCCCGCTAAAATTTGTTTTGTGTCTCGCGGACCGCTCCAGTTGTTGCAACTCTGTCACCTACCATTGCTTCTGTGGCCAAGCGAACCCATCTCGTCTGCTCTGGGGCTACGACTGATCAGATTGCACTATCATAGGACCAGCGATACGCCATACCTCAGTGCCGGGAGAAAATACTGTAGATAAGCCATTTCCAACCACCTCAAATATGTAAGCATCTTCTCGTTCTAATAAACTAGTAGCCCGGGACGCCCTGTAGTGGGCATTGTTTACAAATTTCCATGAAGCACAGTTTCTTTGACTTTTTTGTTCCTATCAATATGCTGTACAGCTCTGTTAAAGTCCCAATGGTAAGATTAGGTGAAGAAGTGGCGACCCCCCCAAACTGTAGCCCCCTGTGTGAACAATAAAGGCAAAGGAACAATACCCCTACTCNAAAAAAATTGAAAGGATTAAATAAGGTAATTATCTTGGAAACTGGAATAATAATGATAAATTTCAAATTACAGTGAAACCTTGTTATTTCGATATCAGATCATTTGAAGTCAAATCTAGTCCTTGGCCAAGAGAATAGAATTTTGCACATGTTTTAGTTTGGATAATTTGAAATACGCACACAATGAAATTTGAAGTCATTATCTGGTTCGGTTAGTCGCAAAAATAGCATTTAATTCAAAATCTTTCATCATGTTATGTGTTTATAAGAAAGTTTCCACTCCCAAGTGATACTTTCAGATTTGGTTTTCCCAATTATACATTGTCAATTTATTCATCAGTTCAAAGTCATTCAGACATCATACACATTGCCAATGAAGAGAGAATTATTATTATTTTTATGGAAGAAATCTGTTTTTCATTTATTTATTTTGGACATTTTTTGAAAAAATCTATTGTTTCAATAATTCCAAAGTGCATATTCTAGCTTTAGCATTCAATAGAGCTTTTGTTTTCATCAGATCACACAATTTTCGTAATCTCAAACTCAAGTTGGTAAGTTCTTCATAGAACTAGCCATTGGTCCTCTAGACAAAATTTGCACTTTTTGAAGCACTTAAGCTTCTTTCGTATATTATTTTTAGGTCTTTCTTTGAATGTAGTTGTGTTTTCATTAAGTACATACAAACTGCTGGTTTTTTCAAAATAGCTTAAAGTAATACTTATAAAGTTATTACTTAGTTATTAACTAAGTAATAAGTATTACTTAGTTATTAACTAAGTAATAACTTGTAATGTTAACACATTTGTAAATGAATGGGTAAAATCATATCAGATAACATCATTACAGTAGAGTGTCGTTTATCCGAAAGCATTCCAGTCGGCAAATTTAAATTTTCGCTAGTGCTGTGGCACTGCAATCTTTGGCTATATCTTGGGCTACTCCAATATTTTTTTTGTTGGTGTGTGTGTTTTAGCTGACAGCACTGGCACTTTTGTGTGGTGTTTTTCTGAGGACTGTGTGTTGTGCTGAATCGAACGTTTTTGATACTAGATCATCTTCTAAAGTATATATTTTTGGTTTTTATATTTTTCAATATATTTATTTTGTTTGTAAGAAATAAAGAAATAATTTTTAACGATACAATAGCCACAATTATTATTTAAAAGAGTATATGTTAGGCGTAACATCGACGAAAATTCAATGCAAAGCGACACGCAACGGAGAAAAATTTCAACACGGGATAGGTTAATATATTTTTTCGTACATAATAGGTTATCCAAAAAATAAGTTATCTGAACAACCTCAGTCCCCAATTGATTCGGATAAACGATGCTCTACTGTATTTTATTCGAGAATTACAAAAAACTTTGATTTAAAAGAAACTTTGGACAGTTCAAACCCAAATAATTCAAAGTTTAGCTTATTTTTTCTTGGTCCATTGAGTTTCAAAATTGTATTGTATTAATTTTAAAATTAAGATTTTACACTACTCTCCAGTTATAATACAATTGACAGTGTTGTGGATTCAGATATGCTATCAATCTTTTTTCACTTAAAATAATTCTGAGAGTAAGGTATATGATGACATATTGCAAAATATTTATAGAAATAAATTTTAGAAAATCTTTATACATATGAATATTAATTACATTTTCAATAATCCAGTAAGTTGTAAATGTTTGATCATTCCACAACTTAAACATGACATCTATGGCACATAATTTTGTTGTTTTTAAGAGAGACAAATTTGATCTTTCTTAATCATTTTATTTCATGTCAGTTTTATTTTTATAAAAGAATTAGAATAGTTTGAGATTAACAGTTCATTAATATAACTATAACCAAGCCTGAATCAACAAAACTTGCTAAATGTCTAAAAGGCAGATTTTATTGGCTAACATAGAACTGAAGTATTGGCTAATCTCAGACTAATATTTACACTAACTAAAACATAACTCATTGAAATCTGGTTTTAGCTATTTGGTAGATCTGATGAAGTAACAACAAATTTCTTAATTTTCTAATTAGAAAAATTTAATATAATTAAAGAACTTTTATTCATTGGTTATAATACAGTTTATCTTTTGATGTAAGTTAGATCCTTCCCTCTGAAAATCATATTATATAACACAACAGTGTGTTAGTTATGTTTAGGTTACATTATTATATATAAGAAAAATGAAAAAGTCAAAATAAATGTTTTTTAACTCATAAAACTGAAAGAAATTTTTGGATTTTTTTTAAGTTTGATGTTGATCTAATGTTAAAAATATGATTCTGATAATTGTAATTTCTATGATAAGAAATAAGTATTAATTATAAATTATAGGTACATCTGGTTGATGCTAGTTTTGTATGGACTGAACCACATTCTCGTCGAATTAAAGTCAAGTTGACAGTTCAAAAAGAAGTAATGGGTGGTGCTATATTACAACAGATATTTGTTGTAGAATATACTGTTAATAACCAAATGTGTGATGATTGTCATAGAGTAGAAGCAAAAGATTACTGGAATTCTGTAGTGCAAGTACGTCAAAAGGTAAGCATCTCTGTACAAACAATTTATTTATTTCAATTAAATTACAGTAAAACTAATTTAACTCAAACACCTGTAACCTGATTATTTCTTTAACTCGAAAATGAAGCACTTGGTAGGTCTCAATGGAATAGCGTAGGTATTTAATGTCTCCAACTTGAATTTCTTAACTCAAATTATTTCCATTTCAAAGCTTTGTGGTCCCTGGACAATGATTTATGTAACTTTCAACTTTTCTGACTCAAATTTTAATATTTATTCTATCCAAAGTGATCCTAATTATTGGATTTCCATGAAATTTTCAGACTTCAGTCCAAAATGAGAGGTCCTCCCACTTTATCTCAACAAGATGTAATGTACCTGAAAACTGTTTGATTCCATTAGTTACATTGAACAATTGGCTGAAAGGCATTACACGGGCTGTTTAAAAAAAGTAAACTATTAAAGATTCTTTATGTAATGCATGAGGTAAAAGTACAAATCTATTCAGAATCAGCATTTTTTACTCTATTGTTTTCTAACTCAAATCGTCTGTAACTTGAAGTTTTTCGTGCCCTTTGGAGCTTTGAGTTACAGAAATTTTACTATATAGTATAATGTATTGTTGGATTTTATTTATTTAAAATATTTAATATTGGTGTATAAATTAACCTGTTATAGATGATATTCAAAAAGACTGGTTTTATATATATTTAATTATTATTTAAATTCAGAAATGAAAACTAGAGATTAAATGATCATCTTTATTTTTTTTGATCTGACAGAAATATTTTTTTGTTATATTAAAAGAATCTTTGTTAGAATAAAGAAAATTTAGAAATCAAACTTAGTATTAAATAAAGACTTTACTTCATAGTTTGTCAAATTTATCCAGTTTGAAAACCCAACAGCATTTATTAAGAAAATATTTTCAGCCATCTTCAATGATCATCATCAAGTTTTAGAATAAATAAATATATGCATACAATAGAATGGAATTAAATACAGTGGAACCTCGGTATACGTCTGCTTTAGAATATGTCCAATTCGGAATACGTCCTGTTTGGACGAAACAAATTTAGTTTGGTATACGACTTTTGTTCAGTATACGACTTAATTCAATTATACGCGCCATCTATGAACAAGTAGCACTATCGGTATACTACACCAGACTAGACGTTTGCGGTGCTACGGTTTATAACTTTGTTAAATTTCTTCTGATTTTGTAAGCAACATTTTATTATTTTTATTAATTATGAATTGCAAAAGGGCAACAGAAAAATAAAAAAATGACTAGAATCACAACGGAACTGAAAAAAGAGATTGTTGAGAAATATGAAGGTGGCATGTGTGTTCGAGATTTTAACTGTTGCATTCCGTATTCCGAGAACGATATCGACAATCGTGAAAAATAAAGACATTATTAAATTTGCTAACGTTGCAAAGGGGGTAAATCAATTTCTAAACAGAGATCCAAGACATTAGATCATGTCGAGAAATTTTCTTTGCTTTGGATAACTGAAAAACAATGTGCTGGCGACAGCGTATCGGAAGAAATCATTTGCGAGAAAGTTAAAAGGATACATGATGATCTCATGAAAAATCAAGCAGAAACTAGCAAGAAAAGTGAGGTGTTTAAAGACAGCCAATTTTTTTACATGAGAACGGATTAATCATTTTTACATTACTTCTTATGGAAAAGGTTGGTTTGGTATACGTCCTATTCGTTATAAGTCCAAACACTAGGAACGGATTAAGGTCGTATACCGAGGTTCCACTGTATTATATTATAAATAATTTTCAAATGCTGAATATTTTATTTTCTGTTCTAATAAGTACTGATATAAATACTTGAAGTTTCTCTTCATTTTATTTCTTATCTTTAAACAATAATTAAAATAAATACAAGAAATAGCTGAAATTTAAGATCTAATATGTAAACCCATATCCAAAAGATCCAGATGTTTTTGATTCTGTTTGATTCAATTCTAAATTTGTTTGTGTCTTTAAGTAATGAATAGCATTGAATAGTCATTATTAGGACATATCTGTTTTGTCTTTTAATAACATTTTTTCCACAAGAAAACTGCATATATGTTTTAACATATTAAGACAAAGACAACAAAACTTTGAATTAAGTTAACTGTTTTTTTTTGTTAGGTATTGATTAAAGTATTTTTGATGAAAATATAGTTTATATGTTTGTATTCATAATTTTAATATTTCTTCTTAAATAATTTTAACCATTCTGTTCATATACAAGAAATAAAATATTGATGATATAAATATTAATATTATAAAAGATCAATATTTATTAAATGTAAATTTACATTACAAGTTATTATTATACAGTCATTTACTATACAATATAAAAATATATTTAAAATTTAAAAAAATAAAAATTATTTCAGGTTGAACACAAAAAGACTTTCTACTATTTGGAACAGCTTATTTTGAAACATAAAGTACATACATCTAGTTTAAATATTAAACCTGCAAATGGTAAGACACATTTTAGATATGTTTTATTATATTTTACTCAAGTAAGCAATATATTTTTATAGACATTAAAAAACTTTGCATTTATTATTAGTAAATGATTGATATTTTGGAGTAATGTCTATTATTAGCTATGTTGTTAATTGATTAAAATATATTTTGATCTATATGTAAATTTGATCAAGACTAAATTTTCTTCATAGGCATTTTGGGTTGGGACCTTTATTTGTGTCTTCGAGATATACTATTCAATATATTTGAGATGGTGTAGGTCATGCTTTGTCTATAATTGACAAAATTAAGGTCTTCAATAGTGTATTAGAACAGTAGGACAGAGAAATCACTGAGTTCAGTGTTATATGTGCATTTTATCATAAGTACTTTTGATGAACCTATAGTCATCGTCGTCAGGTGAATACAGAAAATTAATAAGAACGAACAGAAATATTCTGAGGAAGAAGAACAGAATGAATATTATTCAAATTAAAACTTTTGATAACACCGTTAAGAACAAGCAACAAATATTCAAATGTGTTTGAAATTGAACAAGCAGTGAGATACATAATATGCAAGGTAGCGCATATGTGGATCTAGGTCCACGTTATGATGGAGGCTAAGAATAGTTGTTTAATCACTTATATAGTGTGACCCATACATTGGGCAGGTTGAGGGTAGGAGTGTTGTATATATCTAAGGTTGTAGTAAGAAGGGACTCCCATATAAAAAATTGAGTTTTCGATTTTTGCAGCACTTGAGCATAATTGTTTGGGACCATAGCACTTGAGCATAATTGTTTGGGACCATTGGGGCATTTGTAACCCTGCTCAAGTGCCTTTTTTGTATGTTCTGTGGTGTGCCTTCCCTTCACAACATCCTATTGGTGTTCTGCAAGATGGCTAGCAAGCATTCTTGTTGTGGCCCCAATGTACTTTGTGTTTATTTCTGTTGCAAGATTCTCCAGTGGTACAGCATAGACTCTGATTTCTCAAAAGAAGAGAATTTGTCCCGATTGTTGCAAATGAGCTTGTGTAGATTTAGAAGTGGGATAGTGTCAGGACAAGGTTATGCTGCTTAAAAATATGGCAAATATGTATAGAAAGGGGTCCAAGATGTGGCAATGATGGTTGGACCACAGAAATATCCCTCTTATTGCATAGCATGGTACTTGGAAATAGGGATTTTTTTACCATGCATGCATGCATCATATGCATGAATTTAGCATGCAAAAAACCAGCAGTGCATATCACCAAATTAATGCTGTCTAATTCAATATTCACCAGCACTTGTGATGATGATAGTAAGAAGGCTCTTCTGATGAGGGCAGCAATGGTGGTGTTAACATATCAAGAAGGCTGGAAAGCTTCTGCTGGGATAATATGTGGTTGCCATATTTGATTTCTAGTGAACTGAGAACTGTGGTCTTTTAGGATATCTATGTATGTACAAATCTAAGAATGTTATTGCTGCATCATTTTCTTTCTCCCAAGTAAAGTTGATGGAAGGATATATACTTGAGAGTTGTTGCATGAAGGTAAAAAACATCTCATCTGTATCTTCCCATGCTACTTGATATAAGGGATGCACTGACCTTTATCACTGAGCATAATTATTTCTGATTCAATCAGAAAATCTATTTACAAAAGCAGGGGGTCCCTATGGATTCCCCTTTATCTGCTATTCTAGTGGAACTCATTATGAGAGAAATTGAACACAGAATGTTCACTTCCCCATTTACCATCCACTATACGGGCTGTATTTGTGTTATGTTAATGATATCCTTATAGCGTGGTGATATATTTTCTTTAGTTATTTCAGAAGTCCATTTTCAAACTGTGTTAAATTTATTTGTGAATTAATAATGATTCAAAGTAAAGTGTGTTTACTTCCTAAAATTTTTAAACCACTTGTCATAACACCATGGAAGTAATTGGCACTTATATGGAAGTGACCATATGCAATCCATTGAACATGATTTTAGTGTTTAGGGCAAAATACAGAACTAAAGAAAATTAACTCGGACACTAACACAAATAAGCAAAAAAAAGTGCAATTACAAAATGAAAGAGCATTGTTTATTCAGTACAAAATGATATTTGGTTCAGCAGAAAGTCTTAGAGGAAAGAGCAGAAAAGATCAAGAAAATGTCAGCAGAAAATTGATTTCTGATGTTTGGCAACAAAGTTATAGGGTATGGTGATTGTATAGAATGGCCATTGCAGTTACCCAACTTAACACCAATAGACTTTTTATTTTGGGATAACTGAATGATCAAGTGTATGCTACAGAATCTTCCACTATAACAAGTTTAAAAGAATGCATCTTTCAACACCCATTCTGTAAACCCTGCAATGGTGCATGCTATTTGAGATGTGGTTCTACCTGTATCCAGAGGTGCATTACTGATTGTACACATTTTGAACACTGTGCACAGTAGACTATTTGGAAGGTTACTTGCATCTCTGCTTTGCAAACTTTGTTATGTCTGTGTTGTTTGTGCATAAATGTTTACTGCATTCTTTGTCTTTTCTGCTCTTTCCTGTAAATGTTTCTGATAAACAAAGTATCATTTTGTACTAAATAAATGATGTTTTTTTATTTTATAATCGGACTCATTTGTCTATCTGTTGGTTTCTGAATTAATTTTCTTTAGTTCTGCATTTTGCCAGTAGGAATACTAAAATTGTGTTCAATGTATTGCACATTGGGGTAAAATTGCTTTTGACTTATATTTGAGTCTGATTAAAGTTTTCTTTGATCTCAATACCTGTCTGTGGTATATGTGGTATAGCATTAAACTGACACTAAAATTTGACTCATTAGTTATTTAGTGTTGCTAAAATGCTAGCCAAATTGTGATCAGTTATATTGCAGCCTGCAAACTATGCATGGGAATTAAGTATTTAGCATGATTGGAAATAATCAATTCGTCTTTTGTTCAAAAACAGTTGACTAAACTAAATCAACTGTTTTTATCTTATTCAACTGAACCAATTAGTTTTGCTAACTTCTATAGGAATATTATTTTGGTAACTTTTTTATTTTACTCTCACAAGTCTCTGTTAATCAAGTAATTCTCAAAAGTTATGGGAAGGTTGCTTAAAATTTACTGTGAACTTTATTCCTTATTTACCACCAATATGTACAGAGCAGAGGAGATGTACAGTACTGTTCAAAGAGGCTGAAGATCATGATGACAATGAAAGTTCTGAAGATGATGAAAGTAATGAAGTATTGTTTCAATTACTTTCCAAATTTTTTTAATGCAAACTGCTAATTTTTTTTGTATTAAATAAAATTAATAATAAAAGGTCAACTTATATTTGGCCCTAATTTATTTCAAAATGTAGAGATACCGAGTCCACCTAAATTTGGGCCAATACAGTATATATTATGTTATATTTAATCAAAACTATTTTTAATCCAGAATTTATTATAATTGATAATTTTATTATTATATTTCATATTACAAATATTGTATGGAAATGTATTTTAATTGAGGCTATGATCAACATAAGCCTATCTAAAGGCAAGGAATGATGTGACCTGTCATCCTTCAATACTGATTATTTTTGGAGACAGATGGATGAATAATGTGGTGCCAACATGCAATGTTGTTTATAGAAATGAAGCCCAAGTAAACAGAAAAATATGGTGTGACATGACTAACATTTTCACAAAAATGAAAGTACTAGGCAATCACACTGAGGTATATGAGATAATTGAGAGGCTGGATTAGCATGAGTATAATATATTTATGCAAAGAAAAATATTTGTAACTCTCTTAAAATTAAAAAAATTCAAAATATTTTATTATGATTGACTAGCTAACAAGCAATACCAGCACATGCTACATGGCTGGCCACAATTTCATGTTGCAAACAACTTGATTTGTAATTGAATTGGCCAGTGTGAGTGAGATATAGTGAACAATGTTCCAGCTTATATTACTAATGATAATTTATGTGAATGTAGGTTGGATTCAAATCTATATCCTTCATGGTGACAAGTCACTATAGGTCCTTGCCAAATATCATCTGGCCAGTCCTAATATATTGTGTATACTATAGAATATAAAAGTAATGAAAATTATTAATAATAATAAATAATCTATAATTTAAATCTAAATTATTTTAAAAAATTACAGATGGTCTTGATTTTTATTTTGGAAAGAAAGATGATGCTCGAAAATTTTCAGATTTTCTACAAGCCACTGTACCATGCAGGTGATTTTTTAATGTATTTAATTTCATGTGTGTGCATGTGCATACATGCATGTGTGTATGTATATATTGCATAAAATTTTTATTGATTTAATGTGTTATTAACTGATTTTGTTTTTTAAAATATGTAATAAAGAAATTTTAAAATCTTGTGTTATAAATTTAAAGAATATTTCAGTACAAATTATTCTTAAGCAAATTTTTATATTTTCAGAAATAATACTTCTCAGAAGCTTATTTCTCATGATGTTCATAGTAATGTATACAATTACAAATTTACTTTTTCAATTGAAATTGTTCCAATATGCAAAGTAAGTTGACCATTAATGATCTTAATATCAATTTTATTATTTTAATTATTGATGATGATGATATAGTTTGTTTGTTAACTTTAATCATTAAATAAAGTCAACAGCTTAAGATAGAAGCTTTTTAATAAGAAACTCATTAGAATCTCAATATTCTTTTAGAAGTTCAGTAGCTTTTTATGATACTTATATAAGCCAGAGAAACCACATACTGTGGATTTTTCATATCCATAGTTTCTACAGAAATCACATTTAAATTATGGATTTCTGTATAATCCTCTAAAAGCTATGAAATTATCTTTTATAATCTTGAATAAGCACACTAATTGATTTACATGAATAACATAGTTTAATATGTAATTGATAACATTTAGTGTCACCAACATCATGAATGATTATTCATGTATATATTTTTTAGTGCAAAGCACTAATTTTAATGAAATTTTTAATGTCCAAAAATGTGAAATTTCTTTATGACTAGCAATATTTTA